>NC_056745.1:183720429-183867929 GCF_019279795.1 Protopterus annectens | reverse complement strand
GTGTGTGTGTGTGTGTGCGCAAGCACATGTACGCATATTTATATGCATATGTGCGTGAGTACATGCAAGTGTATATGTGTTTGTGTGTGTGTGTGTGTGTGTGTGTGTGTGTGTGTGTGTGTGTGTGTGTGTGTGTGCGCAAGTGTCTGCATGCATGTGTGCATTTGGGTGTGATTTGATATAAATACTGATGCTACCGTACATACATCTAGCTACAGGTGTCTGGCAGGGTATGTCTTTTGTAATGTTAAGTAAATAAAGGAGCAGTTACCCTTCACTCTGATTTCTTATATTTACTCATATTATTTTAAAATATAACAGGGTTTAGCCTGGGCACAGAAAGACAACCCTCTAATTCATAAATATAACGAAACGTCACAATGGCAGACTGTAGGCAGTAAAAGCAACCAAAAATCCGAACTAGAATCAATTAATTGATGACGCCAATGTAGTTCACGATAATTCCACTTTATTGCTGACACATATAAGCGCTTTCGTCCCTAAACCACATTAAAAGGAACTTCATCAGATACATTAACTATGCTAAAAATTCACCAATTTATAGGATCTATTCCATGACATCACTTCTTCATCAAGTTAGCCATTTCCATTTAAAATCATCCTAACAAAAGAGTAACAAGAAACATTACATACTTTAAACTCTGAATAAGTTCTTAATAAAAGCAGACGTCCACAGCCCACCTTAGAATTACATAAGCAACCTTTTAAAATCACATACAGTGTTACACTTACATTTTATAAATGTTCACACACTATAATTAATATAATATGATGTTTAAAGCTAAAAACAATTTATGAACAAATGTAACATTTTAAAATAATGGGATGATCGAATAATCATCCATACACAACATTAAAATAAAAAATCCAAAATGTACCCGTTGAGTGCTTTTAATTTAAGAAAGCAACTGATGGATAGCCTTTCATTTAAGCCTGGCCAGTGTATTGCATCTAAATGAAGCTGCCACATTAATTCAGCCTTTTCCAACAAATATGGTCATGTAGCCCCCCTATCATGTTTCTTCTGAACCTCAAGGACAATAAATTTAAATTGATGACTATTATAATCCTTGATATGTCGGGCCAGGGCATTAAGGTCACTTCCATCCCTAATGTTTCTAATGTGTTCCCTAATTCTATTCTTTAGCTAACGTTCAGTTTTTCCGACATAGAGGCATGAACAGTTGAAGCACATAGCACAATATACCATCCATACAGTCAGGCAGCAGCACCTATCTGGTATTCTCACCATGATATTATTAATTCTACATTCACTAATTTCTAAGATGTACAGGAAGAATTTACAAGCCCCACATTTGAACATCTGCCCATTATGGGGTAATTTGTTAGTGTGCTCAAAGATATTCTTTAAATTATGTTCTTTCCTAAATATACATACAGGTTTCTCACCCAAAAGTTTAACAAGGTCTTTTTCATGACTGAGCAAATTCCAATTCTTATTTAGAATATCTTTGATGGCATATGCCTCACATGAAAAGGATGTGGAAAAACTAGAACAATAATTTGTCACCTCATCCCTATTTAAGTGAATATTTTGTCCAACTAGATCCTCACAATCCTGTTCAATAGGGTACAATATGGAATAATTCACATTGTTGAAATACAGTGCTCTATTCATAAGTGTAATGACCTCATGACCTGAGTGGTTGGTGTTAGGGGACCCTAAAATCGGTGTAAAATGACCCTGCTTTCTTTTATTACTGACTTCAATCATGATGTTATTTATTAATTTTAAGGGATATCCCCTCTTAAGGAACATCCCCTTCAAATTGTAACATTCATTGACAAAGGATGACCATGTAGTAATCATCTGTGTTGCATGCACAAATTGCCCATACAAAACTGCACACTTTTGGCTAAATGGGTGACAGCTATCAAAATATAGGAAACTGTTGAAATATGTCTCCTTCCTAAATATTTAAGCCACAAATCTCTGTTGTTCAATATCTTTCTTTAGAAGAATATCCAAATAGGAAATCTTAGACTCTTTGACACTATATGTAAATTTCAAAAAGGATGTTGTTGCGTTAATGTATTCTAAAAAACAGGCTGCCTACTCCTTGGGCCCCACCCATAAAATGAAGATGTCATCTAAGTATTTAATATAGGTATGACAGAATGGGAAATACCTTGATGTTCTCCCATTTGAGCATAACAATGTTTGCATAGAGGCCCCCACACACAGAAACCATTGTGACACCCTGTGTTTGTAGATAGTATTCATTATCAAACAAAATAAAATTGTTTCTCAGGACCATGTCCAATATTTGCTCGTACATATTAATCTTCTCTTGTGGTACCCCCTTAAAAAGCAAGTGCTCACAGAACCATTCCTCCCCAACAAATGTGGAATCACAGAATATAAGCCCAGTACATCATTTGTGATAAACAAGAAATTAGAATCAAAACTTACGTTGTTAATTTTCCATAAGATGTCTCATGAATCAATACATAAATGGGTTTCTTCAAGTAAAAGCCTTTTCAATTCGATATCCAAAGATTTAGCCAAGGGGTGGGTGATTGAACTTCTGGCATCAACAATTGGGTGCATGGGGGGATTTGAATGTCCTTGTGTAATTTCGGTGACCCAAAAATAGTTGGTATGATGGGAAATTTCACAGACAAAAAATGTAATTCTTGTATTGTTTTTAGCCCATCAATAAACAGGTCCTGTAGAGAAACCCTTTGATTTTCCTATATGTGCCATTCAATTCATTAAGAAAACTCCTACAGTAAGTTTCTGTTTGTAAAATAGCCTTCATTTTTGAGATGTAATCCTCAGTTTTCATTATAAACACCCCACCCCCTTTATCTGGCTTCATTATTCTGATGCCAAACATATATTTCAAACTTCTTAATTCATGTTCTTCATCTTCTGTTAGATTCCTAGTAGTATATTTGTTCTTATTATTATTACATAAATTCTAGATATCAAGTTCACAAATTCTTTCAAAGGAACTTAGAGTCGGGTGAGTGGGAGGATTATATGAACTAGAGATTTTAAATGGTTCCCGAACCTGTTTGACCCCTTGACAAAGTACATTAAAATTTAATTTTCTCACATACAGTTTCAGATCTGATAATGTGTTAACAACATTAGCATGCTGACTAGGAATGAACGTAAAACCCTTAGCTAAAAGTTCACAAGTCGTAACATTCATAACTGAATCAGAGAAATTATATACTTTAAAGTCTTTGGTACTATTAGATTCAATGCGTACAGGTGAAAATTGGGCTTCAGAATCATTCTCAAGTGGTAAACGTTGCATCATTGTCACTATACTTCTTGGAACCCTCTAATTCATGTGCAGCAGCTTTTCAGTGAAATTGTGATGAGAGGAGAAAATAAAATAAAAATGTCACAGCTGGCAACATGATCATTTTGTATTGCCATGAAAATGGAAAACAATAGCATAAATACTCGAATAAAGGAGTGGTTTCGTGAGTCTAAATTTTAGTGTTCTTGTTTGTCTCTTGCAGTCCTGTAAACACTGTGCTTAATTACACCCACCCATCTTACCATACCAAACTTTTATATCCAAAGTGTTCATATTAATACATGTATTTAAGATAAGGAAAATTAGTAATAAAGTATATAAAGGAGGCAATGGTCCTTAACCCATCTTTCTTCAGTTTTGCCGAAATGCAAAGTTTGGTGTAAAAAAATATGAACCATTCTAGTAGGTCAAAAGTATATTTTTGAGACTTTTTAAATTCCTTTTTTTCTGTTTTAATTTTTAATATAAAATGACTATCTTGGAGGTTAAGGGGGCCACATGCATACAATTAGAAAAACTGGAAACTACAATGCATGGTTATTAGCTTAAAAAGACATGTTACAGAATGGTTACTGGAAAAAAAAAAGTATGGTTGTTGCCATAACACAGCACACTGTACAAAATACCTTTTGCTTACCGGTGTTTCAGCTACACGGCGTATAAATGCTCATGAGAGTTACTTCTTATGCTTTTATTAAATATAAAAAACGCTGCAACATAAAACCCGGAACATGAAGGAGCAGACAAAACATGAAATAATATGTGAAAACCGATTGTATTAATGCTGCTATGGAATGCTAGTCTCCTTATATTGAACAATCGTACTGTTTTGTGATACAAATGACACTGAAAATGAAAAGAAATCTCCATTACTGATTAGCATGATAAGCACCTAAATGTATGGTCTGTTGAAAATGTATCAAAACTATTGTCATATATTGCAGAGGCTTTGAAAAATAAATATAAAGCCAATTGTTACTACCAAACAACTCAAATTAAGTTTACATATGAGGTCACGTCCAATATGTGCATGATACAGATTATCACAGTAGTCAAAAATGGCTATTATCAAAAAAAGACAGTAGGTGTGGTGGTGACACCAGATTCAGACAGGAAGTGGGAAGGTGGTCAAGATATAGGAGAGAATATAAGCAGAGACAGCCAAGAAGTGATAGGAAGAGTAGGTTAGGTAAGGTAAAGTAGAGGTTGGATATATTAACCAGGGTAAGGCAAGGTAAGTAGAGGTTGGATATATTAACCAGAGTAAGGGAAGGTAAGTAGAGGTTGGATATATTAACCAGGGTAAGGGAAGGTTAGGTAGGGTAAGGTAGACATTGGGTATATTAACCAGAGTAAGGGAAGGTTAGGTATGATGAGGTAGAGGTCAGGTATATTAACCAGGGTAAGGGAAGCTTAGGTAGGGTAAGGCAGAGGTTGTATATATTAAGCAGGGTAAGGGAAGGTTTGGTAGCATGAGGTAGAGGTCAGGTATATTAACCAGGGTAAGGGAAGTTTAGGTAGGGTATGGTAGAGGTTCAGTATATTAAGCAGGGTAAGGGAAGGTTAAGTAGGGTAAGATAGAGGTAGGTTATATTAACCAGGGTAAGGTAGAGGTCAGGTATATTAAGCAGAGTAAGGGAAGTTTAGGTAGGGTAAGGTAGAGGTCGGTTATATTAACCAGGGTAAGGTAGAGGTCAGTTATATTAACCAGAGTAAGGGAAGGTTAGGTAGAGTAAGATAGAGGTCAGGTATATTAACCAGGGTAAGGGAAGGTTAGGTAGGGTAAGGTAGAGGTTGGGTATATTAACCAGGGTAAGGGAAGATTAGGTAGGGTGAGGTAGAGGTCAGGTATATTAACTAGGGTAAGGTAGAGGTCAGGTATATTAACCAGAATAAGGGAAGGTTAGGTAGGGTAAGGTAGAGGTCAGGTATATTAACCAGGGTAAGGGAAGGTTAGGTAGGGTAAGGTAGAGGTCAGTTATATTAACCAGAGTAAGGGAAGGTTAGGTAGGGTGAGGTAGAGGTCGGGTATATTAACCAGGGTAAGGGAAGGTTAGGTAGGGTGAGGTAGAGGTCGGGTATATTAACCAGGGTAAGGGAAGGTTAGGTAGGGTACGGTAGAGGTCAGTAATATTAACCAGAGTAAGGGAAGGTTAGGTAGAGTAAGATAGAGGTCAGGTATATTAACCAGGGTAAGGGAAGGTTAGGTAGGGTAAGGTAGAGGTTGGGTATATTAACCAGGGTAAGGGAAGATTAGGTAGGGTGAGGTAGAGGTCGGGTATATTAACTAGGGTAAGGTAGAGGTCAGGTATATTAACCAGAATAAGGGAAGGTTAGGTAGGGTAAGGTAGAGGTCAGGTATATTAACCAGGGTAAAGGAAGGTTAGGTAGGGTAAGGTAGAGGTCAGTTATATTAACCAGAGTAAGGGAAGGTTAGGTAGGGTGAGGTAGAGGTCGGGTATATTAACCAGGATAAGGGAAGGGAAGGTAGGGTAAGATAGAGGTCGGGTATATTAACCAGGGTAAGGGAAGGTTAGGTAGGGTGAGGTAGAGGATGGGTATATTAACCAGGGTAAGGGAAGGTAAGTTATGGTAAGGTAGAGGCCGGGTATATTAACCAGAGTAAGGGAAGGTTAGGTAGGGTAAGGTAGAGGTTGGGTATATTAACTGAGGTAGAGTCTAATATCGGGAATGCAGTGCATCAAGCAAGTTTCACGTGAATGCGATGAAGAGGCCAGCAATGATGACTTATTATATTTGGAACTGTATAATGTTTATGAGGATGATTATAAAATCATATAGGTGAGCCTAGAGATAGCAGGGCCAAAGTTAACAATGGAAGCAAATACTGGGGCAACACTCACCATGTCTGTTATTGGCTATAAGAAAATCTTCCTGAAAAATATGAATGACAAAAACAACAGTGCATATGAAAATATGCACCGGTATGAAAGAGGCCCTCAAAAACAAAGAATGGTAAAGCACAGATGTTAAACTTTTATATGTTTCATATATATGTTTTATATATATTCAACCCCTCTCAGAAAAAATAGACTACTTATAGTCAGGGGTGGCTCGTGCCATCGGACTGCCGGACTGCAGCCCCCTCAGCAAGAAAAGAAAAAAGTACTTTTTAGTTATTTAATTTTTATTGTCTTTAGTGAGTCTTTCTCAGCCGGCTGCTTTATGCCGACTGACTCGTCTGCGAGTACAAGCATGCGCACATTCGATTTCAGGGTTGCGGCGGTTTTAAAAAAATAATTTTTTTTTCTCTTAGAGATCCACTCCAGTGCTGCAGTGAATTAAGGCATCAGTGTGATGCCCAGCAGTCTATGTGGTTTGGAACCGCATAGAATTGGAAGGGGTTCGGACTGCCACGTCCACAGGCACGTACATGACGTGGATGGGCTAAATGGCTGCTGATTGGTTGTCGCTCTCTTCCCGGGCTTTATGTGCTGGGAAAAGAGCGAGAAGCAAACAGTTGCAACTAGTTTCGGTTGTGGACTTGTCACTTGTGGTGGATTTTATTTGCTTGCCTTGGCATCCTAATTTCATTCGCTGGTCTTTCAGCGGCTTATACAAGGTAAGTACTGAACCGAGTAAGCAAATTACCATTCAGTTCATAAATTAATGGTGATGCATACATTTAAAGCACTTGCCCTTGCAGTGGAAGGTAGCTTATGTGCAGATTAGTTCTAGAAATACATGCATAACAGTAGCTGCCCTAGTAAATACTTAACATTTTTTAACTTGGCCTTCTAAGTATTGGGGTACAAACTGGGCAAGCCATACCCTAACTAAGTTAAAGATAGCTGCATAAATACATATGGATTCTGTCGGTAACTGAAGTCATTTTTGATACAGAGATTGTGTATTATTGCTGCATTTGCAATCAAAGGAAAATACTAGGCCAATATGTTTAGCATCAACAAAATCCTTTTTTTAAGATTTAGAGCTGGGCGGATTTGGTTTACTAACATTTCTATAGACAGTTTTTTTTTTTTTAATTCGGAGCTTAACTCCCTCTCCTATTACATACACACACGTAGACAGACAGACAGATAGATAGATAGATAATGCATACGTGCATGTATTTGTACATAATGTATGCATGAGTGTCCACACAAGATTTCAGCATTACTCACATGCGCCCTGCCACTGAGTGCCTTTTTTTTCTTTTTAGCACTTTTACATGTGTCATACACCTCATCATACCAGTAACGAGTGCTTCTTGCTATATTAACATATAAATTCTAACAAACGAAAAACCAAACAGCTAAACTAAAAATAAAAATACCAGGCAGCAGCAGCCAGATGAAAAACGGCACGGACTGTTTATTCCAGATATTCAAAGTGAGCGCTTTCGGCTGCAATAATATACAGCCTTCCTCAGACAAAATACAAAATACAAAGCCCCAGCATTACACTGGGCTTAAATAATAATAATTCGATCCACTTCAGCTGACCCAAACAATTAGCAAATTAACAGATTGACAGACTAACAAGTACATAAAGCTTTACAAAATTAAGATTACCCCTACACATTTCATTATATAAATATATAACTAAAAAAACATTAGTATAATATCAAATAAAATAGGATAAAACACATTGATTTAAATTAAATATATGATGTTTACAAGCCACTCAACATGCATATAAGTATAAATATATATGTATATGTATACTATACTTATGTTTAGATTTAAATGTGGATATGACTATAAAAAAACACCAACCATATAATTTAATTACCTTACTAAGAAGGTTGCCTACTACTTTATCTACGTAAGGCTTTTAATTTTAAAATACACTTAATAGAGGCAACATCATTTAGCCCTGGTGGAAACTGTGCAGATGTTCTAACTTGCCAGAACAGCTCCTGCTCTTCTAAATGGAGCTGCCAGGGCCCGCCTCTAATATCAGTATTTACCTGATGGATAACAGAAAACAGGAAACTATGTTCTGGATATTCAAGAATATGCCTAGCTAATGCGTTTGTCAAGTCATTCCTTCCTATGGCATATAAATGTTCATAAATTCGCTTTCTCAGTTTCCTCTGTTTTGCCAATGTAAAAGGAAGGACATTTTTCACAAACAGCGACATAAACCACCCCACTTGACTCGCAGTTAAAGTTTCCTTGGATGGAAATATTTAATTTATTAATATTAGTTTTTACTACAAGCTACAATATATTTACACTGGCTTCACATTCCACATTTTCTCATACCAAATATTTTTTGTTTACTAAAATCTCTACTTTTTTCCACAATTGCCTTTAAGTTGGGACCCCTTCTATATGCAAAAGTTGGATGCGTGCCCAAAGTTTTAGCTAATGCTCTGTCTTCCAAAATGATATTCCAATTTTTAGTCAATATATCCCTAATCGCCTGAAAGTCAATGCTATATGTAAACAAAAAAGTAATATTGTTTGATACCAAATCATTATTATTATTTGTACCCAACTTAGTCAACCTATCCAATAATCCACCTCCCAACAATGGCTTAAAGTAACCATTTTGTCTTTTGGTCTGCACTTCCTCTTGTAACTGTTTTATTAGATTATATGGATAGCCTCTACACAGGAACATTTTGCCTATATTATCACATTCTTTAAGAAAGTCAGCCTCCTCTGATATCATCCTGGCAGCCCTAACAAGCTGTCCTTTAACCACACTTCTTTTTTGATGGATAGGGTGACAACTTGAAAAGTGAAGGTAACTATTAGAATGAGTTGGTTTTCTATGGATAAAAGATTTAAACTTGTTGTTAACCCTATCTTTAGATATAGTTACATCTAAGAAATGCATTTCTTCCATAGTCATAGAGTATGTAAACTCCAAAAAGTCAGTCATCATTGAAATGCTGTCTATGAAGTCAGAAATTAGATCTGGTGAACCATTCCAAATAAAACACATATCATCTTGGTATCTTGTATACCAAGTGACATGTTGTTGATATAATTCATTATTAAACAAAAATTCATGTTCCCAGAATGCCATTACACTATTAGCAAAGCTACATCCGCATGGTGACCCCATGGTGATTCCAGTATTTTGTAAATAAAATTGATTCTTAAACATTAAAAAATTATTTGATAAAACTATTTCCAGAAGGGTCTCCACAACATACATCTGTACAGAAGTAGCATTTTTAGTAAGCATAAAATTCCTGGTCCAATCTATACCAAGTTGGTGTGGAATTACAGTGTATAGGTCTTTTACATCTACTACCAGAAACACATACTCTGAATTATATTCAGTTTTACTGAAATTTTCCAAGTAGTCCCAGGAATCTTTACATATCTGGGGTTCCCCTTGTAACATCGGCTTAAGTATCCCATCCACATATTTCGCACAAGCATAAGTAATAGATCCTCTCCCATCAACTATAGGCCGAAGTGGGGGATCTACTAAATTTTTATGAATCTTCGGTGTGCCAAATATAGCGGGAATTTTTTGAGCTGGCATGGATAGAAAGTGAAAGATGTTACAATCAATACTACCTTCCAAAAATAAATCATCCAAGATACCCCTAATTTTCCTATAGGCACCATTTATCTCATTAAGACTGGAAATCAAGTATGTGTCAGACTGCAGGTGGTTTAACATCTTTTTATCATATAAATATTCATCCATGAATACCAGCCCCCCTCCCTTGTCTGGTTTCATGACTCTAACCTTGCAGTCAGATAACAAAGCAATAAATTCCAGTTCATTCCTAGAGATGTTACTTGTTTTTTTGTTACTTACAGCAGAACAATTATTATTAAGCTTAGATCTTAAATCAATTTCACAGACTTTTTCAAATAAATTCAAAATGCAATTCAATGGCGGATTAAACACACTTGATACTCTCAAAGTGTTACAAAGGGCAGGTGTGTTACCTAAAGAAACTGCTAAATTCAGTTTCCTAATGAATAATTTTAGGTCTATAATAGTTTTAACCAAATCGCCCCTTCTGTCAGGGACAAAAGACAGCCCTTTCAAAAAAAATTCAACAACTGGTTGGTCAACAGTCAAACCCGTGTAGTTGTAAATTTTAAAATCACAGTTTTGGCTTGTGAGAATTGTAGGTCCCATCATTGGAGGAAGCATCATCTCCTCCATTGATTCCGTCTCTTCCTCCTCTGTGGTTGACCCCCGTAGTTGGACCTGGTGTTGTTGTTCATATGTCTGTTGTTGTCCCTGAAAGAATCCTGATTATTGTCATTTTGTTCATGTGTATAGTTCGGATTTTGGTTATTGGCATTGTTGTTACCACTGTTAGTATTGGAGTTATTGTTGGTTAGGTTGCGAATACGTTCGCTCCTACGAACTGCAGTTTGCTCTTGATTTTCAATGTTATCAGTAGGGGTAGCTACCTGATTGTCAGCCTCTCTATTAAATGAATTATTCCCTATTGGTGGTGGAGGGGGATAGGCTTTGTTATTTTTATAGTCAAAGAGGTCTCTGTCCATTTTACATTTTTTATTACTAGCCATTTTACTCATAGATGCCTCTATACTAGAAAAAAATCCTTAAGTAATCATATTTATACCGTGGAAAGTCACTATCTTGCGTTAATCCAGTCTCCAGTACTTCAAGTTCATCTATGAGTACTGTAATTTCACAGTTATAAAAACTGATTAAAGCTGACAAAAAGTCAAAGCCCTGTGTATCAAAAAGGGCTAACAACTCTTTGTGAAATACTGAATTGTTCACTAACTCTGCAGGATAGCGCCATTGACGTAGTCCCTTAGGAACCACTTTTTTAGATATACATTCTTGCAAATAGGCGACTTTTAGTTGCAGTTTCTTGCATCTAAACAGTTTTTGATCAAACATGTTAAGTTTGTCCACAAAATTACTCACCGCTCTTTCTTGGTCTACTATGTTTCCATTATGGTTCACTGAGACTCCAAAAAAATCTTTCTTACTCAGAAAAGATGCCATAGAAGGTATGCTGGTTAAAGTATTGCCATCGTTTAAAATCCTTGGCGACTGATGTCCTCGTTCTTGTGTGGCTTCCCCACTTGCCCTATGAATGCTAGCGTTAGTATTGGGATGTTCAGGTGCTCTATTACTGAGCTGAAGTGGCAATGGATTTCCTTGACGTGTTACAGGAAGTGTAGCTACAACAGAATCCCCCCTAGCATCATCGGGGGCTCCAGAAGCAATCCTAGAGGCATTAGCCTCAACTTTTTGTGATAAATCCTCCACTCTTGTTAGTAGAAGATTAATCAGAATAGTTAAGTTACCCAGCATTTTTCCTTCATCAGCTTTACTAGTAGCGTTGATTATGTTAGATGAACTAGTGTCTCGCTCTTCATCCTGCGAGAAAAGCGATTGTGTACCACTTTGAATATCTGGAATAAACAGTCCATGCCATTTTTCATCTGGCTGCTGCTGCCTGGAATTTTTATTTTTAGTTTAACGTATAAATTCTGATTTCTTTCGGGTCATATACAGTTTGATTTTTCTTTTGGAAGTTGCTACGAATGTATCGGAGTGAGTCGTAAATCACTCATTGCCATTAATAAAATCATGGTTATTGCCATCATAATCCAGGCAAAACATACATGGTGAGACTGAATTATGTGATGCTCCACTTTAGTGTTATAAATTCACACTTCAGAGTGTGGCCAATACTGCTGACAGAGATGGCTGAACCATCTGTTAAGTCTTTATACTTAACCCTGCTCTAGGACATCAAAAATCCGAAAAATCAAACTTGGTTATTGAGTGATTCTCTTCAAAGGCTTCTCAAGTATCTCGGCAGATTAGCTGGGTGCACAAATTGTTCATTTCAAGTGCTAAACAAATATTTCCACTGATATAATAGCGTTTTGCAAGACTCTGCTCGGTTGCTTATGTGAACGCTAATTCAATAGCTGAAACTTAAGTTAGTTAGATGAGACAAAGCAGTAAATGACAAATAATCTACAAATAATTGTGGAATTTAGTTTTCCTCTTGGGGTTGGTGGGGAGATCGGATTTCCTATTTATTTTTAATGAGTATAATACATGTTAAAAATCAGAGAAATTGTGTCATGTCCAGAATCAATTTCTATTTGACTGAAGTCATTGTATCATTAAAATAGTTGGTATTAATAACACAATCTGCCAAACACCCAAATCCACCTTATGATTTTTTTAAGCTGTTGATTATATACTCGTGTGATGCATACATATAAGTTATAACATCATAATCATGCTTTGTATGGAGTCAGTGTTATACTCCACAGGATTGGTTAAGCACCACTGGTGTAGTAGTGCTAGTGAGTTTTGCTGTCTGTGTGTTTTCCATGTCTGTCCCTATGTGTCGGTCTTTGACTTTCTGTACTGTCTTCTTTCATTTGCCTTAGAGTAATGTTAGCAAAGTTAATAACAGAGAGATTATGTTTTTGTCATAGTTTTCCATGTATTGAGTCCTCTGTTTTGGCAATGCAGTGGACTGTATGGTTTTAGTCACGTATGGTAAAGAGCAAATGTTGTCTAAGATTTGAAGCCTGGGTAAAGTGTGTACTTTAGGCTCCAAAAAAAGTAATTTTTGGTGATGATGATTATTCACTGCTTGAGGAGGACGTTTTAGCAGGTGATGCAAGAATGTAAGAAAAAGAAACTGAAGTTTCTATCGGCATTTCTAACAACTTTAAAGGTATTTTCCCCAGATGAATGGTTTGGTTTATTGATCTGATTATGGCAAATAACAGGGTTGTGCAGTATGTTTACTTTATTTTGTTACATTATGACATCTATTAGAGTATGTTAAATTTAACCAATATTCAGCATAGCTTGTGGGGAGTTCTTCCCAATAATTTGATGAAGTGAGTATTTTCTTGGTGTGGGTAGCTTGTTTTTGAGGCAATGGGATTAATGGTAAGGGATTTTATGACCCAGTTTAGAGAAAACACATTTTGTGCTACTTGATATACACACTGCAGTGGTTATATTGTGAATATAAATGCTGTTTGCTTAAAGGGGATTCAAATTAGAACTGGAGGAGTCAGGGTATTTGTCTGTCTACACAAGTTTTTAAGTTTGCTGAGTATTGTTACCATGTGGATTCTGTCTTAGTTTGCAGATTATGAGTATGTAACTCAGCATACTGGGGAATAATCTATCTCCTTGCGGAGAGTGGGTTTATTTTCCCTTTGGATAGAATGACAGCCTTTGCTGTGGTGTTTAGATAAGACTCATGAGTTTGGACAAGGCCTAAAGGTTATGGATAATACCTATAGTTCCTTTGCTCCTTCACTATCTTGCCACCTTTCTACAGCCCTGTTTATGAAGAGTTCCTACTTAGCAACAATATTTTAAGTGTGAATGGGGGTAACATGTACTAATTCTGAGGTTGCAGTATATCAGAGTATTTCCCTTAGTCTGAAGTACAGTGATCTCTGAGTTAGTATATATAAGTAGTAGGAGGTGTGATAGCATAGCTGTCCACATCAGGGGTGCAGGGGGTGAAATCGCTTTGCAAAATTGGTTTGAAAGTGTAACAGTGAGTTTTGAAAATCATTGCATTTGTTTTTTTTAATTGTCTAAGTGTTGGACTTCCTAAGGGTTATTGTCTGATGCAGTACAGCAGACCATGCAGAATGCCACATCTGTTGGTGTAACACAAGAGTAAACTGTGGTGAACAGAAGTGTGTCAGCACAGCTGTTACATAATAAAATACTAGTGCACTAATTCATGCAACTGTATGTTTTCCTGCATTTTTTTCTGGTCTGCTCCTTTTCCTAAATACAGGGGGGCAGACATGGAGTAATGTCTTGCTGTCTGATGAAGACAGAAAGGCATTAAAAACATCACTTTCCTCTTGAGTAGTCAGATTTCAGAGACAGAAGGGTATCTCCTCTTTTTGAAGCTCAGATGGTCTGACGCTTTGTACATCTTAGGTATGAAATAAGTTACAAAGAACATGATTCTGTAGGAAAGGATGCTGCTGCAAGATCCCAGGCTCATTATGTCATTAGAAGTCCACGCCAAAGCATTTGTCTGACAGTATAATCAACACATGCTGCAAACTGTATGTCCTTCCTGGTTCATCTTTGAAGATCTAATATATTCTGTAAAGCTTTATTACTGATTAACCTTGTTTTAGATGAGTTGGATAATCATAGAGGGAACCTGTACTAGAGCATAACAAACATGAATAGCATATGGGTTTGAAACAGTATGCATGTTTACCCTCAGCTGGCCTGCTGGGTATATGCTTTCATATTAAAGCCTAGATAAAGGATTTTTATTCTCTTTCCAAGAATAGGTATTGTTATCTTAGAGAAGCAAATATTCTTCAATAAAACGCTATATATATATATATATATATATATATATATATATATATATATATATATATTTACTGCACTTATGTTGTTGGCAGAACATTGTTCCCCCAATATATTTGGCCTTGTCCAGATTTCCTGCGTTAAGAGGTTAAGAGGTACATGCAAATAAAACGCTTTATAGAATTAGGTATATCCAAACCTCTCATCTGTCCCCGACTTTGGCTCAAAATGCTGCTCTCCCCCTAATAATCCCTCCGCAAAATGGCAAGTTTGGAAGAAAATGTGGAGGGTTTACAACTGATAAATAATTGTAATGATCAGAGTTGTAGATAACCTTTACTTCAAAAATGCATGTAGATTCTCTTATTTTGTCAGCTGCTCGACTTAACAGTACTAATATTAAAAAAGTGTCCCTTCTTTGACAGATTCCCAGCTGTATTGTGTGGCTATTTTATATTTTTGCATCACATTTCTGGTCCATTTTTCATAAAATAGTGGTTTGCTGACAAATTAATGGCAAATTATTAAAGACTGAAGTTAGAAAATAATGACAGACATTTAAGTTTCAGCTTTCATACCATTCAGAAAATTCATACTAATGCAAGACCTACTACTCTATTATGTTTCTAAGTTTATAAGAGCAATATTTAAAAATTGTCCTTATTTTTTGGGCCTTTGTCCCACTTCTGTTTATGGCTTTGTCCAGATTTCTTGCTCTGAGGTTGAGAGGTATGACAAATGTGTCAGGGCCATCACGGTCAGCCAGAGACATTTCAAATTGTGGCATGCTTGTTGCACCCCACTCCCCCATGTAGTGACTCTGGATGTGTCCAAGCAAGGCAAGGAGCAGTTATGCAGTGTAAGTGTGCAGAGTATCCCCCCTCCCCCCCATCCAAGGTAGACAAGTACTACAGTGGCTTTTTATCTGTGCTTGATTTTGCAGAATGTTCTGGTTTTCTGACATATTTTTATACTGTTGATTTATGTTTCTTATTATTCAGAAAATGCATGTTGTTGTTGCAGTGTCTGCTGCTCTGTGTTTAAGTAGCAATGCTTTAATGACCATCAGGTAAGCTTGTCTGAGATGCAAGAAAGCTTTAATAAGCATACTGTTAAAGAATTACCAACATTGAAAGCCTTTTTCTTAGTGCCATGCAGAGAATATTTACATAACTAGATAACGTATAAGCCTTAGGTATTGAAATGCATACGACAGTATTTGTAATAAAGGATAAGATTACAGTATTTTCAGAAGCTCATGACATTTGTTGGAGAATTGCAGTCATATCTGCAGGCTTTACCCATAAACTAAACAGAATGCCAATCTATCATGTGTGGTCCATAATCTGTGCAATAATACTTTAAGCAATTTATCTCGAGTTTGATTCTTGTTTGTTGTTCATTTTTTACTTTGATCACGTTTACCCCATGAAACACGTAGATAGTTGCCAGGCAGCAGGTCTTTTTTGGATAAGAAACATTTTTACAAGTGGGGGTATCACAGAGATTGCTACTTTCAGCATGTTACTTGGTACTTTTATAAAGCTGAATATAAATTATAATTAGAAATGCAGTGCAAGGAGAAGTGGTTTGGGTTGAGATCTGTTTGTTTTTTATACTTAATTTTGACTGGCGTTCCAGTAATGTATTTAAAATAATTTATTTTTTCATGCCTTTTTTAGGCAAGGCTCAAAAGTCAAACCCACCTCCATAGACAGCACAAGGAACAAGAAACTAAGGGTAATGCTGCTAAACGCCAGAAGTCTTAACCTCAAGATGCACGCACTCGAAGCTCTCCTCAGTATGGAGAACATTGATATCTGTGCAGTGACTGAAACCTGGTTCAAGGCTCCAGAGAGCACCACAGCACTACCAGGTTATACCTCATATCATGCTTTTCGACCCCAAAACCCAGACCGAACTACAAAAGGAGGGGGAGTTTCCATATTTATGAAGGATATCCACACCTCCAGGTTAGTGGCATTGCACAAAGTATTGGAGATCATCCATGTGCAACTAACAGTGGGCAAGACTGCTTTCCAGTTTATAGCATCCTACAGACCACCCTCTCAAAGTCAGGAATCCCACTCGGCTTTCCTGAAAACATTGGAGAACATGAAGATCTCTCCGAACACCATTATATTGGGCGACTTCAACTACCCAAACATAGACTGGGAGCACTACTCAAGCCCTAGCACCTTAGCCCAAAGGTTCCTGGAAATTATAAACTCAAATGCTATGGAACAACTAGTCACCACTCCCACAAGAGGGGATAACATACTAGACCTGATCATTACCAACATGGGTACTCTATGCTCCATACCAGAAGTATATCCCTCATTGGTAAGATCAGACCATAAATTAATTTCACTGGATATCCACATCCCGACCCCACCCCCAACCCAGAAAACCACAGTGAAAAACTTCTCAAAAGCGAACTTCTCACTTCTCAAAACCGAAGTGGAATCCTTCAAGGCCCCAGGGCCAGTGGAAACTATGGCCCAAACTGCAGAATCCTATATAAATGCATTCTACGGACATCTTCAGGAATGCATGGATCATGCTATCCCAAACAAACCCAAGACCCAATCATCCAAAGGCAGGCGTCCAGTCTGGTGGACCCCAGCCATAAATAAACTGTACAACAGAAGGAGGAAACTACTACATGATAGAGCAAAATCCCTAATAGGGAAGGCAGCTCTGATCAGTACTAGCAAAAAATTACGATCCCTCATAAAATCCTCCAAGGCCAGCTTCGAGAGAAAAATTGCACAGGACACTAAAGACAATCATAAGGCTTTTGTCAGTTATGTTAGGAACCTGGGATGCAACTCCCAGACTTGTTCTGAGTTGATTCTAAACGACAAAAAATACAGTGAATCCACAGACATCGCCAATATCCTGGCAGATAGGTTCAGTGCAAACTTCTCCACCCCCCCCCCAAAACAGCAAGTATCTATCCCGGCAGAGGGCTGCCTCCCAAACATCTCTGATGCTCAGGTGAAGGCTGCCCTCTCCAAAGCAAAAAAACACTGCTTCCATGGGACCAGATGGCGTCCCGGGTTGCGTCCTACATGAACTCCAAGAAGAACTAACCCCTCAAATAAAACAGCTGTACAATCTCAGCCTCAATACAGGATATGTGCCCACAGAATGGCGTACAGCAACAGTGGTCCCACTCCACAAAGGTGGAGCCTCTATGGACCCTGGAAACTATCGCCCCATAAGCCTGACTAGCCCAGTCTGCAAGACTATGGAGAGGATCATCATGGAGCTCATAAACAAAGACATTGGGGACCTACAGACACTAGATCCTACCCAATTCGGCTTCGTCAAGGGCAGATCCTGCCTTTTGAACCTGGTCGACTTCTTTGAAACAGTCACCAAAGCCATAGATGAAGGGAAGGTAGTCCAAACAGCCTATCTGGACCTAGCAAAGGCATTTGACACAATACCCCACTCGGGCATCATAGATAAGCTATGCAACTTAAATATAAACCCCTATGTCACAAGATGGGTCACAAACTGGCTCAAAGACAGAACCCACAGATTGAGAGTTGCTGGAGCCATGTCAGACTCGAAACTGGTCACAAGTGGCGTCCCACAAGGTTCTGTCCTGGGACCGCTCTTGTTCAGTATATACTTTTCCGAGGTACAGGCCAACGTGGGAGGACTATGGCTCACCAAGTTCGCAGATGACTGCAAACTGGGCGCCATAATCGACTCTCCAGCTGACACAAACATCCTTCAAAAAGGTCTCACAGAGACGGATAACTGGTGCCAGAGCCATGGTCTAAAGCTAAATGCCAAAAAGTGTATAGTCATACCCTTTGGCAAAAACAATGTGCCCACAAATTACCACATAGGCGGTAAATCATTAAGTACAGAGAAAGTAATTAGGGATCTGGGGACCCAAGTTGATAGCAATCTCTCCTTTGACAACCACATTGCCAAAGTGGTTAGGAAGACCCTCTACATAGCCCACCTCATCATGAAAGGATTCACATCTAGATCAAGAGAGGTAATCGTGCCCCTTTATTCATCCCTCATCAGGCCTATCATAGAATATAATGCCCCTTTTGGGATGTACCTTACCCGACACCTGCAGCAATTAGAAAGACCCCAAAAGTACCTCACCCAGAGGATCAAGGGACTCAAGCAGATGCCATATGCTGCTCGGTTAAAAAAAACTCCAGCTCTACTCAGTTGCATACCGCCTACTTTGAGGTGATCTATGCCTGACATATAAAGCTATGTCCAATCCAGAATTAATGGACATGCTCCACCTCAGTAAATCTAAATCCCTTAGAGCCACACGCCCGAGGGACTTGAACCTCAGCACAGAAATAAATAGGACTTGCTGGAGGGACAGATTCATAACCCAGAGGCTCCCTTCACTCTGGAATAGAATTCCAATTCATCTTAGGCAGAGCACCTCACTGAATCTCTTCAAGAAGAATCTTGATGAGTGGATGGGGGATCGTAGGTTTGTCCCGGGGATTACTTCCGTGTCACTATTAGACAGAGGCACAGTAAACTAAACCTTAAAAAGGGCACAGTATACTCAAATCAAGGGGTGGCGTAAGCCAAACAAAATTGGGCTAGGCTTGTAATTGCCCCAGGGCAGATAGCCTAGTATGAACCTATGAACCTATGAACCTATGCCTCACAACCTTTTTGTTTCCATCTAGATATTAAGTAAGCTGTCATTTAGCCAATGCATTGAAATGTTTTTTTTCTTCTACACTTCATTTAGTCTTGATTGGACTCTCATAATGATGGTTTGACACCCAGGGCAGTGTATTTAATTAAAGTCCCAGTTTTTGTGGTTTTGAGCATAGTCCCGCCCCTTTCTAGTTGGTCACACCCCTTCCCAATTGGCCCCACCCATTCATCTGTCTCCTGCAGCCCCCCTTTGATTTGAAGTCACCAGCCGCCACTGCTTATAGTACAATCATCCAAGTCACTTCTCATAACAAAGTATCAGGGACGATAATGGATGACAATCTTAAATTTGAACTGTATATACAACATTGCATTAAAAAAAACAAAATTAGGGATGCTTTACAGAACCAAAAACCTTCTCACTAACGCAACTAAAACTACACTTGTCACTACTTACCTCCTTCCCTCACATATGGTGATCCCAAACCTACTAGCCTCTAGGTATCACAAAAATCAAAACTTGAACAATGCTATAATAAAGTGGCTAAATTTTCAGCAAATACCCTATTTCAAAATCCGGTTGGACATCGAGCTGGCACCTCAGCGTTCATGAAAATCTACTGCCAATCATTAGCGGGCCGGAGTTCCGCTGTGGCGACCCCTAACCGGGAAAAGCCAAAAGACAAACAACAACAACAACCCTATTTCAAAATCCACCACCGTATAGCACTAAAAAGCCTAATGTGGTTAAAATTACATCATTAACTAATATTTACACAGCTTCTTACCACCTATAAAATTATCCAGCATTCATCTGCTTGTCCAGCACTAAATGACATTCTACACAACTATGTTCCCAGTTGGTCATTATTATTCAGTGACCTGTCCATTCACAAACCTATGAAATCTGTTGGGCATTGTCTGTTCATAAACCATATTACTAAGGCTTGGAACTCCTTACCTGTATCCATCAGGTCAACACTATCCCTCCAATCCTTTAAAACCATTCTCAAAAACTTCCTGGTCAAAATCTGTCTCTGTTCTTGCCCAACCCCAGGATAAGCTATATCCTAAATATGAACAAGTACCTATTCATACCTTTATACCTCCTTACTCTCCCTTTTTTACTAACCTCCTTACTTCAAATTTCTCTCCTCTGATTCTCTTTCTATTTATGCCATAGCCCTGTTTTTTCTCTCACTTCATATTGCAGTTCCTAGTTGCATTATGCTAACTTACCTTTAATGTCTCTATAAGCTGGCTAAACTTTCCCTAAATATTAAATCATTGTCATATAAGTTGTATCTGTTCTTAACCAATGTTTTCACATTATGTCTAATTTGGTATAATTATTTCAACTGCAGATGTTTTTTGCATTATTTTTGAAGAATATAAAATTATTGTTCTTAAAATGTTTTTGTAATACTTTGGAGCTTTACTCCCTGGACCTCTGCTGAAAATGGGGTCATACCCCATCAGACATTCCTGGTAATCAAATGTCAGTAAATAAAAATATGGTAAATAGGGAAGGAGCAGTAGTATTTGGCAGAGAGTAGATACAAAAACAGATTAAACTGGTTTTCCTTCTAGATAGTGCATGATTTATTACAAACTGGCAAAACAGGATCACATCCAAACCAAAGGGTAAAAAGCTCACATAAAAAAACATTTAGAACAACTTCAAGAAAAAACAAGCCAAGCTAGAGTATTCACTGTGTAATATCATAAACATCCTGTAGCAGAAGCCCATGGGATATATGTAATTATACAATGACTGCCGATTAGTATTCCAAAACGTGCACGCTGATTGGCCAGCCCAACCAGTGTGCCTGTTGTAAATCTGACTTATACGAATGGAAAAAGATCCAGTCGCCTGGACTTTTTCCATTAGTATAAGTCTTATTTTTTTTTTGTTTCTGTTAGGTAGCAACCGAGAACAGAAGACCTCCTTTGCTGTCATCTCGCTATGTTATATGTTTAACATAGCGAGATATCTTAAAAAAAAAAAGTAACGGAGATCTTCCTTTCTCCATTGCTTTTTTAAAGATATCTCGCTATGTTAAACTCGTTTAACATAGCGGGACAGCTTTAAAAAAGCAACGATCTTCCTTTCTCCGTTGCTTCCTCAACACAGCTCTGATGTACTGCGTAAGCATACGCATGCGCAATACAACAGAAAAAGCCCCAGAATGGCAGAAAACCATGGAAGGGCACCACACAGCTATTATACAAAGGCATTATTTAAGAAAAGTAAGTTTTTTTTTTCTTAAATAATGTCATTGTATAATAGCAATAACCCATGTCTGGGTATGGGTAATGCTAGATTTACCCACGGTTGTCTTTGTTTGGCCACTCTGGCTTCACCCTCGTGACCAAACCACACCAACCATGGGTAAATCTAGCATTACCCACACTCAGATGTGGGTTATTGCTTAAATAACCCCTTAAGGACATACCAGTGTTTCAGCTGCATGGCTTCTAAATCTCCATGACTTTTTACTTATTACTTTTTTAAACCTTTACTTTTGCATTCAGATCAACAAACAGACAGCACTAGCTGTAGATGTTCCCATGTTTATCCCTTTTTCATACATTTCTGGTATAGATTAGTTATAATTTGGAAACACTAGAGGTTAACTCTATCCCTGATGTCCATAAACAATAAGGTACCTACAGAATAAAAAGATCACAACCAAAAATTTCTTAAGGTTTATGTCAGATTCCAAACATATTTTCATCTAAGGAATATGCAGTCCGAAGGGTATAAAGGGCAAGACTGAGTTAGAACAAATGTCAGCCCAAAGTTTCATAAAGTTTGTACACTAACTTATAAATTTAGGATTAAGGGGGTACGAGAACTAGAAAGATGAAAAGTGCATAAATATATTCAAAAGTAGAAAGCAGTGAGTGTGCCATGTATTTGCAGAGAATTTTAAAGTAACCATAAACCTTGTGTAAGGTACCGTGTAGTATCCATTAATGTAGTAACCATAAACCTAGTGTAAGATACTGTGTAGTATTCATTACTGTAGTAACCATAAACCTAGTGTAAGGTACTGTGTAGCATCCATTACTGTAGTAACCATAAACCTAGTGTAAGGTACTGTACAGCATCCATTACTGTAGTAACCATAGCATCCATTACTGTAGTAACCATAAACCTAGTGTAAGATACTGTGTAGTATCCATTAATGTAGTGACCATAAACCAAGTGTAAGGTACAGTGTAGTATCCATTACTGTAGCAACCATAAACCTAGTGTAAGGTACTGTGTAGTATCCATTACTATAATAACCATAAACCTAGTGTAAGGTACTGAGTAGTATCCATTAGAGTAGTAATCATAAACCTAGTGTAAGATACTGTGTAGCATCCATTACTGTAGCTAGAGTACTTTACATTACTAATGGTAGGAGAATTTTGCAAAGACTAACATTCCACATGCTACTATTACTGAAAAAGATCTGTTCCAGGATAACCATCTTATTTTTCAGTGTGGTATTTGCACCTGTCATTTGACTGAAGACAACAGCTCAAATAGTCCATGAAAATAATTAATTACACAGTGTTATCTTGATGATGCCCATGTGCTTGACAAGGATTACGAGGATCCTTAAGAAATATGTGGAAAGTCATAGACAAGCTAAAGATATGGGGACTTTGAGCTGACCCAGATAACAATATATGTTTTTCAGAGAAGAAATTTTGGATCAGCTTCAAAATATAGAAACAGAGCTTAATGACACCAAGGCTACACTCACATCAAGATCTCACTCCAAAATGACTATTACTATTCAGCGCAAATCAAATGCAGATTAAAGCATTTTTGCATGAAAGTTATGCTTCTGCACCCCCTAATGTTGAGGCTCTGACCCCGCACCCCTAATCTCTAAATAAATTACCACTGAGGTTATAGCAAGTCAGAGAAAAAGGAAACAACTGAATTGAATTGGTGTGACCTTAGAGTTAGGGAGTTTACTTAGAGATTGGGTGTTTGAGGTAAGATCACACATAAGGGGTTGTAATGGGTACATCCCCCCCTACAAAAACACCAACATTCACTTTACATTCAGTTAAATGTATCACAATAGTGTATTATGTAGCAGTAATATCGTATACCACAGACTTAGTTCGATACACTGGTGTTGATAGTCCAAAATGTTCACTGAGCCCATACGAGGATGGTTTAACTCATCAAACAAGAGTGAAGCTGTGGTGAAGGAACCAACACCTTGGAATGTGAAGGAACAAATGCCTTGGAATGTCTCAAAGATATGTCACAACTGAGGATACATCTTGTATCACAAACTACTACCACTGGCATGTGCCAAACCTTCAGTGGTTCTTTCTCCTACTAATACTTAATTTCAGAAGGGATCTGCCTGAAAATAAGTGGAGACCTGCAAAAAGGCCTTCAATGCAACTAGGACAATGACATCACCAGACAAAATGCTGATATATTTAGATCCTGCTTTTTCCTCGCATGCTAATCCTTCTTTTCCACAACTTTTGAAATGGATTTCGTATGATTTAAGGTCATTAACAAGAGCCGCGTGTAATTTTGCCTAAACTGACAGAAAAGCTATTAATCGCCTGTGGGGAGCGAAGATGTTTCATTAGTATATATGTGGGAAATACCTCACATGTAACACAACATTAGCCTTTAGTGTTCATTTTTTAACTCATGAAAGAATATTTCAGCCATGATAGCAGCATGCGTGCAATACTGGGTACTTGTCCCAGGCCACAGTCCGATGACATAATTCAGGAAACAAAGATGGGCTCTCATATTTTTGCTTTGAGAAGGCAGAAGAAAAAAGTACAATTAATTCAGTGGATGTGTATTATGCTGAAACAGTAACAAAAAAAAAAAAAATAAAAATTCAACGACAAATGTGCTTATCCAGAGAGAAACTGTAAGTGGTAAAGACTTGTTCAAAGTTTATGGCACTTTTAAAAAAAATGTCTCAAAGAAAAAGATTCATTGTACCCTGTATCTGCAGCTAGAAATGATTAATGTTCTGTGTGTCAAAAGGGTTCTAGTTTCAAATGCCGAAGGCCATATTACCGAATGTGAAAATCCCAAGACAACAGTAACAAAACACCAGAATCCCGAATGTTAGATTTTAAACATGGTAAGTAAACACTTGGCCAACTTAAACTGAAACTCACACCAAGTTAAGTAAAACTCACCTAGGTGGGGGGCCCCCACAGCTTCCCTAACTAAATATACCAACTCTGGGATCGCAGTACAGTGGAGAACAGGGCATGTTGGCCTAGGCGTGGTTTCCAGTTGGCCACGTGTTTACTTACCATGTTAAAACTCTGTTGTTCAAGATAGTGACTTTCGTTATTGTTGTCTCTGGATTTTCACGTTTGGTAATATGGACTTCGGGATTTGAAAGTACAACCGCCAAAGGATTCTGTTTCAGGCTGACAGCACCTTCCAAGTTACACTCTATAATGCTAATCACTTTTCACAAGAGACATTTTAAAGTTGTTAAAATGAAGTTCCAGTTCATATTTTCATGCATGGGATAACTATGTATGGGCAAGCAAATTGACGATTTAGCAAAACTCTGTACTGGGTACCAAATGGTAAAAAATGCTCCTTTAAAAATAGTGTCAGTGCCAGTGAAGTGTCATTGTCATTATCATCAACCCCTTTTCTTCATTTTGTACATGGGGTTGGGGTGTCACATCAACCGTCACCATCTCTCTTAAATCAATTTTACTGCCCTACCTTCTTCAAAGGTTGGGCCTGCCTATCACAGGTCTTCTGTCACCCAATCCATCCATTTCTTTGCTGAATGCCCTTATTTCTTCTTCCCTCCTTCCTGTTTGTCACAATCTTCTTCTCCGGATTGTCTTCTTCTTTCATGCACATTTTTGCCCAAACTACCATAATCTGTTATCTTTATCTTTCTCTGTAATTGGAGCTACTTAGGCATCTGCCTTGATGTCCTCATTTCTTTATTTGCTATATATACAGAAATAAACATGCTAACAAAATCAAAGAAATACCAAAAATTTACGTAAGTGCCTATATCAATTCTTACTATATAAATTATTGAGATTTATTAAACAGCAAAACAATATAAACTGATCATAACAAGTTGATATTTCTCAATTAATGAGTTCAGTTTTATTCATTAATTATATGCTGTGGTTTTGTTCATTTTCAGCTTAATAGCAGGCATTTCCTTTGGCTCACAACAGAGACATTATTTATAAATTATATAACTGAAAGAGTAAATACATTTTTCCAGTTCATCGTAATCATTTATGCAGCTATTGTCAATAAACTACAGAGAAGTGTGAATTTAAACCTCGGTAAATATTTGGGAACTGGAGCATTAAACAACATCAAAAGTTTAGTTAATATAAATTTATCAAACCACAATGTGTGTAGGAAACATTTCCTTTTTCCCCAAAAAGGTTGTAGCACTTTACAATCAAAAATTAAGTGCTGACAATCAACTTTGATTAATGATTTATTAATCCAACAACCAATAGTTCAATGCCTTCCTTTTGCATTTAATTTAAATTATATGTGGAGTGATCAACGATCTGTGTACAAATTTCCAAGAGAATAATCTGCAAAATAAAGATTTATTTCAGGATATTAAAATCGCTTTTGTCTACTGCAAGCAGCTCATTTGGAGAACATAAACCCAGTAGTTATCTTGGATACAAAATTTAAAGTGCTTAATTATTTTATTTATTTTAGATAAATATGATCTGCCTATCTCACTATTTGAAAATGCTTAGAATAACAAGAATATATGGGTTGTTGTGTCTTTCGGCTTTTCCCGGTTAGGGGTCGCCACAGCGGAACTCCGGTCCACTAATGATTGGCAGTAGATTTTTACATGCTGAGTTGCCAGCCCTGATGCACAATCTTCAGTGAAGGTATGCCCATTCACGCATGTCTCCACGCACAAGACTCTCTAGCTGAGAATTGAACAGGACAACGTCTTACTGTGAGGCGACAGTGCTACCGCAGCACCACCACCACATCTTAATTATATCTAACAATAAATTAACTTTAAGGATTAAAAAATGTCTGCTGCATTTGACTCTAATTCAGTTTTCCATTTACAGATCATACTTACCCATTAAATAGACTATTTTAATCACCTTAGTTTCTCATAACATTGGATTCCAAAAGTTTGCATACCTATTTTAAGCTAATTCAGACTAATAATGTATTTCGGTATAACTGCAATATGAAATTATTTAAAACACCATGCTTTTAGCTCAAGGTGTTGTATCTAAAATGTAAATGTGTTTAATGTATTGTTTATGTAAGTAAAATATAACTGGTTTATTAGTGCTTTTAAATCAGTATTTCTTTAACCTTTACTTTATATTTTTTAAGATTTGCATCTCATGCTAATTTCCCAGTATGGGTTGGTCAATTAATGAAACAGCAGGAATATAAGGTTCAGAGGCAATTATGGCTGCAATGAGAAGGACCTCTGGTGTTCTCTACAGCAGCCATTGCATAGTATTAGCAAAGTCACTCCCCTCCACACGAAACACACACACACACACACAAACACACACACACACACACACACACACACACACACACACACACACACACACACACACACACACACACATAAACACCTTCATCCACTCATCAACAAACAAGCACCAGTCAATCAACCACTTTATAGAAAACACTCACCCATTCACTTGCATACACTATGAAATACACACGAGTGTGCGCACACATACACACACACACACACACACACACACACACACACACACACACACACACACACACACACACACACACACACATGTACCCAGACTCTTGATTCCAATCCTAACCCCCCAGTGTGACCGCCCCTGCAGAAGCATGTACATACATACACACACACACACACACACACACACACACACACACACAGACACACGCAAATGCACAGATATACACACACATGCACCAACACATGCACACACACAGACACACGCAAATTCACACGTATACACACACATGCACCAATACATGCACAAACACACACACACACACACACACACACACACACACACACACACACACACACACACACACACACACACACACATACACACACTCGTAGCTTCATTTATGGTTCTACAGACAGCACACATCTATCCACACACATCCACAAACTGACACCCCCCCTGCATCTTTGCTGAATTTATCTACACTGCGAGTACTACCATAGAAGTGAAAGGGTGACTGCCCTGTTTTTACAGCAGTCATTTTTACTTTCTAGAGTAGAGGTTTATTTGGCTAAGAGAATCACTGAATAAGTCAAGATTAAGAGCTGCAGACATTTCTAGGGAAGACCCATGGCTAATCAGTCTTAGCAACTCTCCTGGATAGCCGTATTAGCATGCAGCTCTACCAGCAAGACCCACCCTCTGCTCTGAGCCCCCACAAGGGAAAATCCTCAGTGACAGAGTGATCTCTGAATTAGAAAGGCTTACTGTAATTGGGAAAATGTTTGAGCTATGGCTTCCCTTTCTTACTAAGCTTTTCTGAATCCCAGCCTATATGATGCATCATGATATTTTTTCATTATATAATTAAGTGGTTTTGTGCATTTTCTTTTCCAGTTGTCTGAATAAACATAATTTAGCTATAAAGCTATTGTTTTAAGAAATGAAGCTAGAGTATATGTTTCTGCATCAGGAAATCACATTTTACCATCTTTCAGTTCTCTCACATGATGACCCAAAGCTATTCTAGATATGTTCGAATACCATAAAAACTTAAAGCAAATGTCACTAAATTATTTGATGTGCTCTTTAGAAGGAAATAAGAATATGGAAGGACCTCCACAAAGTCTCACAACTAAGTTAAATTATCCAGTACGCCGACGATTCGACAATAATCTCTACTTCAAACAATTTCTCTGACCTCCTCACAGCTACTCAAAATGCTTTTACAGAGATTGAATCATGGCTAAACAATTCACAACTTCTACTAAACACCAAAAAAACAAAACTTCTATTATTCTCTCCAAGACAACCAGATATAGACTTCAAAATCTTCTCTAAAGAATGAACTGAAATAGAAATAGTAAAAACTGCCAAACTACTAGGCATTACAATTGACAACAAACTCACCTTTGAAACACACATTCTTAATGCAATAAAGAAAACACTTTAAACTTGGCAAACTTTATCGTCACAAACTCTGCATGGACAAACCCACCAAAACAAAACTGGCAAGTACCTTATTCATCCTTGCCCTTCTTTATGGTAGTGCCATCTTTACTAATCTTCACTCATCCCCCAGTAATAAACTTCACTCTTGCTATTATAAAATAGTTAAATTTGCCTCAGGAAAGCCTAACCGCTCACACCACTACCAAGCAATCTCTGAACTGAACTGGTTGGATTTCCCAAACTATCTCTGCTTTACCCAACTAATGCTAGCCCATAAACTCATTTATAAACCAAATACCTGCCCAGCACTCTCATCAATACTACAAACTTATACTCCTACATGTACCCTAAGATCCTCCAACAAATTGCTACTAAGTGTAACCACGCCCAATAAAAGAGCTGGACAATGCTTGTTTTCCCATAGCACTGCTAAACAATGGAACTGCTTACCCTCCCATATTACTCAAATAGACTGTATAAAGACATACAAAGTAGCATTAAAAATGGGGTCTATATTACAATGTCAAACTCACAGGAGTTCGAACATTGTAATATCGAACCCAAACATTCGAAATATGAAAATAGCGAAGCCATGGCACACCGATTTTTTTTTTCCCAGGGAAAAAATCGATCATCCGTTTTCGGGGCTTTGCTATTTCCTCCGTTGTGGTGCAATCTCAGAGATGGTATATTTAAGTAGGGGGTGTGTGGGGGCACAGCCCCCTACGTTGGGGGGTGTGGGGGATGAAGCCACCCACTTTAGTTTAAGTTTAAAGTGTATTTTTTTTTTTTTGTCACGGAACAGAGATTTTTTTTCCTGGGAAAAAATCACTGTTCTGTGTTTTCATTATCACTGGAGTTCGAACTTTACGGTTTGATATTGCAATGTTTGAACTCCTGTGAGTTCGACCTTGTAATATAGACCCTTAAAAACGTACTTCCTAAATAACCTCAAATGCCAATGCAGTACAAACAAGCCACCATAAAACCTGCACTATTTAATATTAACTCACTTCCACAGTTCAAAATAACTACTACCCTGACAGCAACACAACTCTATTACCACTATTTTCTGTTCGGTAGGAACTGCCATGTTTTCATGCAATGCCAAAAAAAGAAACAATTCAAGTTTTGTACTATACTTCCAACAGTTGTCTAAGTTTTTATAAGTTTTGATACATACTGTTAAGTTTTATATGTCTGTGTATTCTGCTTTTATAATTTTTGTTAACTTTTGCATATTCCACTTGTTAAAAAATTTTGTCAAGGGTCTACATTTTATTTGACTGTATTAATTGTGGAGCTTATCTCCCCAAACCTCCACTGAAAATGGGTTCCTGACCCAGTGGACTTTCCTGGTCAACAAATGTCAATAAATAAATAAATATAAATAAAGAAGTTGACTATTTAATGTATAGTATTCTGAGTAAAATAACCATTTTGATTGAAATCAACCACTCTTCCTTAGAAATTAATAATGTATTCCATTTATGCATTATTGTTTTAATATTATCTAAAATCTTTTTTATAATGTAGCTATTTTCTTTACATGTAATACTAACCCTTAAATATTTCATCTCTTTACTATCCCATTTAAATTCACTATTAGATTTCATCAAATAATTTAACTTTTTCTTAATTAATGTCATTACTTTTCAACTATTGAACTTTTGACCTGACATCAGTTAAAAATATTTTAATGAATTTTGTATATTTGCTAGTGAAGAATCAATATTACCTATTGCTAATAGTATATCATCAGCAAATAACCAAATTTTGGAATTATATTGATAATTTATGTTAAATCCTACTATATTGTTAACTTTTATTTTATACTGACAATTTATTTTAGAGCCTACTAAATTATTGTTAACTTTTATTTTTATATTGATAATTTATTTTAAATCCTACAATATCATTGTAAACGTTTATGTAATTGGCTAACCAAAGTAAGTAAGAAAGGAGGCATGGGATAACCTTATTTTCTGCCCTTCCTTATCTCAATGAGTGAGAAACAAAGTATTCTAATGTAACATATGAGAATGATGTCTGATACCCAAGGGTAGATGATTTCTGGGCAGATGCCACCAGACCCCTCATGAATGACAGCAGTAAAGAGGGAAAGTCACCCAATACACTGATGCCATCAAGCATCCCTAACCAAAAAGAAGTTCTGGAAACACAAACCAGAGGTCTGAGGAGGACCCTACTTGAGAATTATATTATGAACTAAAAATAAGATCTATTTTGGAAAGTACAAATAGCATGTGAGAAATGTCATGCTTTTTTTTACAATTTTATTTGCAATGGTCATGGATAGGTTAACAGACGAGATCAGACAAGAATCCTTGTGGACTATAATGTTTGCAGATGACATTGTGATTTGTAGTGAGAGTAGGGTACAAGTTGAGAAGACCCTGGAGAGGTAGAGATATGCTCTGGATAGGAACGGAATGAAGGTCAGCAGGACTAAGACAGAATATATGTGTATGAATGAGAGGGAGGATAGAGGAATGGTGAGGATGCAGGGAGTAGGCTTGGTGAAGGTGGATGATTTTGAATACTTGGGATCAACAGTTCAGAGTAATGGTGAGTGTGGAAGAGAGGTGAAGAAGAGAGTACAGGCAGGGTAGAATGGGCAGAGAGAGTATCAGGAGTGATTTGTGACAGAAGGGTACCAGTAAGAGTGAAAGGGAAGGTCTACAAGAGGGTAGTGAGACCAGTGTTTTTGTTTTTTCATTTTTTTTTTTTTCAGTTCTCAAACTTCTTAACCTTACTTGTATACATATTTGATGGTGCAGTGCTTTTGTTGCTATTTGTTGATCAGTTTTATTTTTGGGTGTTTTGCCTTCTTGCTTTCTGTTTGGAGTCTGCATCTTATGCCTGTGTGTTATCTGTGTGGCTTTGTATTCTGGTGTCTGTGTTACTCTATATATAAATAACTTTTTTTTATTTTAGCAATTTATGACTATTAAGTTTTATACTAAATTTTATGTTTTAAGTTTTTTTAAATTATTGAGTATTTATTATTTTTTGGAGGTTTTTTTTTGTGTCCTATTATGGGGCAGGTTTTTGTCTGTTATTACTGAATATGTTTGCTATTGCTAAGACTGAATTGGTGTTTTTGTCTAGACTGTTTGTGCTGTTGGGTGGCAGAACTGAGGTGTGATTAATTAAAATGATAGCCATTTTCAGTCTTCAGTTTTCTTCCTCTTCTTTCCATTAGGTGATGATTTGGTATCATGTTCTGACTATTTATTTTGCACAGCATAGTGGTATGTTGTATGTATGATACACACACAGCATTTTATTCTAGCAGCTTTTTATTCAAGTACATACAAGCAATGTTGTGTGTGTGTCCAATTTTTGTTGTTTTTTGTTCCCTGTTTTTTTTTTCCAGACTTCTTGCTTGTGCTTTGTGAGATGTAGTTGAGTTGAGTATTGGAGATTTTACAAATAGAGGAGAGAGAGAGGGAGATAAAGAAGAAGAGAAGTTAGGAAAGAGAAGTCACATTGCTAGTCTTTGAAATGTTTGTGTGTACTTTTTTAATAATGCAGAAAGGTTGTTGGTCTTCCCACCAGGGGTGGGGGATGCTGCTGCTATGAAAAGTTAAGACACTAACTATGAGCCTGTTATCAGTTTGCCATCCATTTCCTATTGCAATATTATTAGCTTATTATTAATGTAATTTAGGCAATTTATTATTCCTCAGGGCATCAGACACTTTTTTTTTTTTTGGTGATAAAATAAAATATAAATTGCTAGCAGCAACCTCTTCATTAGTTAGATTTATTTAACATGGAATTATTTTATTGACTTTTTGACTTTTTAGAGATTGTGCATATTATTTACTGATAATGGTGGACTGTAAAAAAAAGTTTAGACTTTTTTATATGATGGAATGTTTGAATTGGGCAGTTTTGTTTCATTGTTTACTGGAAAAATGTTCTCTATGTTATATGGGTTACAGACGGTGGCATTGATAAAAAGGCAGGAGTCAGAGCTGGAGGTGGCAGAGGTAAAGATGTTAAGATTTCCATTGGGTGTGACAAGGATGGACAGGATTAGAAATGAGTATATTATTTATTGAGATAAGTCTTATATGGTTACTATATATATGTATAATGATTCTAACTAACTGTGGAAGCATTGTTGTACATACATATAGTAAGTAGTAGGTAGTACTTATTAGTTGTTGAAAAAAAAAAAAAAAAAAAAATTTTAAAAAAAAAAAAGAAATGAGTATATTAGAGGTTCAGCTCAGGTTGGACAGTTTTGAGACAAAGCCAGAGAGGCAAGATTGTGTTGGTTTGGACATGTGCTGAGCAGGGATGCTGGGTATATCAGGAAAAGGATGCTAAGGATGGAGCTTCTGGCTAAGAGTAAAAGAGGAAGGCCTAAGATAAGGTTTATGGATGTGGTGAGAGAGGACATGCAGGTGGTTGGTGTGACAGAGGAAGATACAGAGGACAGGAAGAAATGGAAACAGATGATCTGCTGTGGCTAACTCTAACAGGAGCAGCCAAAAGAAAAAGAAGACAATTGATAGGTTGACTTTGCCAAGGAAAAGAAGATTTGTCCTATAGCATGAGAGTTAACATTATTCATAAACTCCAGTGAACAGGGATTACAAGTTAGATCACTGAAAAATGACATTGCAATTATAGCACTTGGTCATGCAAATCAGCATTGACAATAACATCTAAGTATTGTTATTACTTTTTAAATGGTTTCTCATAAATGTTTACACTGCTAGAATCATGTACTAACTTTTAAATGTGTTACAAGGCAGCTTCCAGGGTGTAGCTAACATGCAGGTAGATTATATATTGGTAGTGCCATGTACATACCTCTCTGTGTACACCTGTTAACATGTCTCACTGTTCGCGTATACCCTGTTGAGTATGCCTGTTTGGAAGGCTATCTGTGCATATATGCCCTGAAGGACTCTCCTTCTTTTAATGTTCACAAAGTAAGCAAAGTAGCAGTCTGGTAGTGCCACACATACCTCTCTGTGTACACCTGTTAACATGTCTCACTGTTCGCATATACCCTGTTGAGTATGCCTGTTTGGAAGGCTATCTGTGCATATATACCCTGAAGGACTCTCCTTCTTTTAATGTTCACAAAGTAAGCAAAGTAGCAGTCACCTCTTGCTCTGACGCCTTTCACTTCTTTATATTAAAGTGCAGTGACAGTTTAGCTGCAATATAACAGTGTGCAGATTCATAGTTAATCATCACTAAGTTAAGCTTCTTACTTTGCACCTCTCACATTATGTTACTAATTCATTTCTCACAACAGCCAATTATTGTGGCACTGGAGATAAACAAACCCCATGGTATATAACATGCACACTATAATTTGCCCTTCCCTTATTTTCTCTCACCTGCCTGGCTCATTCTACAGGTGCATTCTAGGAATAATACCCGTAACAATGTCAGATCCCCAACATCTAAAACGATAAATAAATAAAAGTGTAATTTTGCTTTTTACTACTTTTTTATTCCACCACTGCACAGTTTACTTTTCTCCAGTTGGTAGTCTAACACCTTATACAATTGCATTACTTTGTGAATGACTAAGGTAAGTGTGGAGAGGAGGTACACCACATATAGTCAGCTTCAGCTTCACAATACTCATAGGTTCAAGTTTGTCTAGTACCTGAGATAAAGATACCCACTCCATGTATATTTTTCCTGAAATTAAGAAACAATCCATCATCATCTCACTGTCTCCGACTGATTTTTGGACTACGGTCCTGTGGCTTGTTGTCTCTCTCACACTCTCTCACACACACACACACACACACACACACACACACACACACACACACACACACACACACACACACACACACACACACACACACACACACACACACACACACACACACACACACACACACACACACACACACACACGCACACACACACACACACACACACACACACACACACACACACTCTCACAACAACCTAATCTTTTAAAACGTTACTTCCCTTAAACTACAAATATGTGTTCATTGCCTGGAGTTAACCAGTGAAGACAGGAAGAAGCTGCAATGCATTCAAATGGCGTTTTTAATCTCCACATGTTCTTGTATATATTTTGAGATAAGTCCATGAATCCTACTCATGCTGGGAATCTGTGTCCTAAAACATTTATCTACATTTACTGTGCAAAACAAGTCTGAACAACATTTAGAAATGTTGCTGTGTTCGCTTCTGAGCTACAATTAAATGATAGTTATTTCTTTATCACTGCCAAATATTTTTATTGCCCTAGGAGCAATCTTTATCATAACACAGTCAGAGAAAGTTTATTCTTTTTTCCAAACCATATTCTTCAACCCCTCTTAGCCATGGTTGTACTAGAACCATGAACCTTTAAGCACCAATTTATGGTATGTCTTCATGCACTGGATGAGTTTCAGTTGAACAGTTGAACCTACTCTGATTTAAGTCCTCTCACTCAGGTATCAATAGGAGTCATTGCCAGGGGCAGTTTGTGCTATCAGGTACTGAGCTATAGCTCTCACTTTTTTGTGAAAATGTATTAAATGTTTTCATTGAAAAAGTGAAAGAATTCAAAATATTTCAGCTGTGAGATGACACAGCAAAAAAAAACAAGTAGAATGAATGCACAGATCACAGCTCTAATTGTGTATGCATGCAGTTCTGTGGTGAAAACTTAAAAAAGAAAGCTGCTTGGTTGTTTTTCAAATGAGACAGTTTAGTCTTAAAGAGTCAAATGAAACCAGCTGTGAATAAAGCTATTACACCTTACATCACCTCTTCCTGCTATTTAACGTGTGGTCATTTAGAGTATTATAGGAAGCAGTATGGTAGGAGGCATATATGTATATTGCTTACCTGACATAGGAACAGTGGCGGCTCATGATATTGGATTGCAGGACTGTAGCCCCCCCCCCCCAGCTGTGAACCACAATGGTACAATCCAATAACTACATAGAAAGTGAATCTGGACTGCTGCCTTACAAGTCCGGATTCAGGAAGAAGGCAGCAGACTGCTGATGCCCCAGACGTCTATACAGTGGTAACCGCATAGACTGGAATTGGATCAGACTGCAAGGTCAGCAGTCTTGGAACATTCACAAACAGGAACCGGGAAACCAGGAGTGTACATTCTGGCACGCAAACACAGATGAGGATGAAGCTGTTTGGATTTATTTTGCAGAGCCAGCCCATTAATTTAATATGCAGAGCCAGCCCATTACCAACACTGTTTGGATTTAATGTGCAGAGCCAGCCCATTATCGACAATGTTTAGATTTAATGTGCAGAGCAGCACATTAGCGACGCTGTTTGGATTTATTTTGCATCATTATTGAGGATGAAGCTGTGTGTGTGTGTGTGTGTGTGTGTGTGTGTGTGTAAAATGCCCCAGCTGATTTATACTGGTGGCTATAGAGAGAACTCAGGATACCTGCTGGTGGTGGTTAGAGAATACCTCAAGCTTGAACCCTGTACCCTGGGTTCAGGTAACAAGAGCCTGAATTCCCTACCCACCACCATCTGTGAACCTTTTGCAGATTTTTGTCTCATATTTTGTTCTGCTCTGTTCATCATAAAATCTGTGGTTTCTGAATTTTTCTGTTCTGTTCATCATAAAATCTGTGGTTTCTGAATTTTTAATTGCTTAGATAGTTGGTGCATTGTTGCCTCACAGTTAAAGGTTCTCTGGTTTGATTTTTGGTTGGGGTGCCTTCTCTATGGAGTCTGCATGTCCTCACTGTGTTTGTGTGTGGGTTTGCTTTGGTGTCCTCCCATTTTACAAAAACATGTGTCTGCAGTATTTCTCCCTGGCCCTCTGCTGAAAATTGGCTTTTGTTCCAAGTAAGTCTTTCCTGGTTAACAAATGTTAAATAAATAAAATTGACAGGCATTTGAATTTCAGACTTCATATTCTTCAGAAAGTACATAATAACACAAAACCTTTTATTCTAGCAATTTTCTAAGTTTATAAGATGAATATTTGAAATCTTCCCCTATTTTTGGGACTGTATTCCCCCATTATTGGCTTTGTCCAGGCTTTTCATGCTAAGGTTGAGAGCTAGGGTGAGAACTGAATTCACTGAATATGTTTGAGAGCTCTATTCCCCCATTACTGCTTTTTCCAGTTGTTTTGTGCTAAGAGGTTGACAGCTATGGTGAGAACTGAATTCACTAAATGGTTGCCATTTAAGTTTTAGCCTTCCTCTCTTTCATAAAACAGCTGATTTGGCATAGTGGTATGTTGTTCTGACTGTTTTGCACAGGGCCCTGGGTTCAAGACTTGGCAGTGAAATGTATGGTGATAACACAGCATTTTATATTAGCAACCTTCCAAGATTATACAAGCAATGTTTAAAATGTCTCCCTGTTTTTTCAGCTTTTGTAACCCCCCAATAAATGTTGGCTTTTTCTCAATTTCTTGTGCTGTGAAGTTGAGAGATACAGTTGAGGGTTGAGTAGATTTTACAAGGAGCTGAAAGATGCAGGGGAAGAGAAGTTTAGTGCTGCTTATGCTAAGTCTGCTTGCATTGTTAATAGCACAACAGGTTGTATACTTGCTTTTAATGCAAAAGGCTGTGGGTTCTACTCCCACAGCGGGTGGATGCTACCATACTAAGAATGTCATATTTGGAGGAGATACAGGCCCTTTATTTGTAGATGAAAGAATGAAATATAAAGTTGTTTGCTAGCAGCAACCTCTTCATTAGTTACTGATCTCTTTAATGTGGAATTTTATAGATGACTTTTACTTCTGCAGAGATTGTGCATATTTACTGATACTGGTGGATTGTAGAAGTTTGAGTAGACTTTTATGATGGAAATGTTCTCAATTGGGCAGTTTTGTCATTATTGGTGCATGCATTTTGTTTCATTGTTTACTGGAAAAATGTTCAAAACAATACATTTAAAACACCCTCTAACAACTGTATTGTATTATACAAGGAATATAATTTAATACAATTAGGAAGGTGTATCACACAACACATGTATGTCTTGTGTGCAAGGGGCCTATCATTTGAAAACAGCCCAAAGTTACTCTTTATACTAGCCAAATGTATTTTCTTTGAATGTGGATTTCAATGCTGTTTCAATGAATGTGAGTTTCAAGGGCAGATAAGTTTTAGTGCTAAGTCTATTTTCATTATGAGACTGCATTGCATTGTTTAGTAGATGTTTTAGTGTTCGTGCTGTAAAATGCAAAATAAAACTTTCAAATGAAATACAAATCATCGTAGAAGTAAAGCAGTATACACATTACAGTGTTTATGGTAAATGGGGCGATATAGCCAAGTAATGGGACATTGGAATGGCTACAGGGGAAGGCTCCATTTGGCCATGATTTTTGTGAGGGGGAAGGGCAGCAAACTCAAAGACAGCCCCGGCTGAACTATACCTCTCAAATGTCCATATTTTCACAGAATGAATAGAATTTTGCTTCTTATTTTGTTTTGCTCCTCATAAAATGTGTGGTTTTCTGGTAAATCATTTAGGAATTGAGTTACTAAATAATGACAGACATTGAGTTTCAGACTTCATAACCTTCAGAAAAATGCATGCTAAAGCAAGACCCAACTAAGTTTATACAAGAACAATGTTTAGTACTGTTTGTATGTTCCCCCAATATATTTGGCCTTGTCCAGATTTCCTGCATTAACAGGTTGAGAGGTACATGCAAATAAACTGCTTTATAGAATTAGGCATATCCAAACCTCTCAACTGTCCCCAGTTTGGCTCAAAATGTTGCTCTCCCTCTAATAATCCCTCCACAAAATGGCAATTTTGGAAGAAAATGTGGAGGGTATACAATTAATAAATAATTGTAATGATCAGAGTTATAGATTACTTTTATTTCAGAAACGCATGTAGATTCATTTATTTTGCCAGCTGCTCAAGTTAACAGTACTAATATTTTAAAAAGTGTCCTTTCTTTGACAGATTCCCAGCTGTATTATGTGGCTACTTTATATTTCTGCATCACATTTTTGGTCCATTTTTCATAAAATTGTGTTTTTTCTTGCAAATTAGAGGCAAATCATGGCAAATCATTAATGATTGAAGTTAGAAAATAATAACAGACATTTGAGTTTCAGACTTCATACCCTTCAAAAATTCATACAAATGCAAGACCTACTATTCTATTAGAAAGTTTATAAGAGCAATATTTAAATATTGTCCTTATTTTTGGGCCTTTGTCCCACTTCTATGTATGGCTTTGTCCAGATTTCTTGCTCTGAGGTTAAGAGGTATGACAAATGTGTCAGGGCCATCGCAGTCAGCCAGAGACATTTCAAATTGCGACATAGTTGTTGCACCTCACTCCCCCATGTAGTGACTCTGGATGTGTCCAAGCAGGGCAAGGAGCAGTTATGCAGTGTAAGTGTGCAGAGTAACCTGCCATCTAAGGTAGACACAAGTACAACAGTGGCTTTTCATCTGTCCTTGATTTTGCAGAATGTTCTGGTTTTCTGCCATATTTTTATACTGTTGATTTATGCTTATAATTATTCAGAAAGTTCCCGTTGCTCTGTGTTTAAGTAGCAATGCTTTCATGACCATCAAGTAAGCTTGTCTGAGATTGAAAGGTGCAAGTAAGCTTTACTAAGCATACTGTTAAAGAATTACCAACATTGAAAGGCTTTTTGTTGTTATCATATAGAATACTTACATAACTAGATAACGTATAAGCCTTTAGTATTGAAATGCATATGACAGTATTTGTAATAAAGGACAGGATTACCGTATTTTAAGATGCTCATTACCTTTGTTGAAGACTTGCAGTCATCTTTGCAAGCATTAACCATAAACTAAACAGAATGCCAATCAATCATGCGTGGTCCATAACCTGTGCAGTAATCCTTTAAGCAATTTATCTTGAGCTTGTTTCTTGTTTGCTGTTCATTTTTTACTTTGATCATGTTTTCCCCTTGAAACAAGTAGATAGTTGTTGTCAGGCAGCAGGTCTTTTTTGGATAAGAAACATTTTTACAAGTGGGGGTATCACAGAGATTGCTACTTTCAGCATGTTACTTGGTATTTTTATAAAGCTGAATATAAATTATAATTAGAACTGCAGTGCAAGGAGAAGTGGTTTGAGTTGAGTGCTGCTTGTTTTTCTTATACTTGATTTTGACTGGCATTCCAGTAATGTATTTAAAAAGTAATTTATTTTTTCATGCTTCACAACCTTTTTGTTTTCATCTAGATATTAAGTAAGCTGTCATGCAGCTAATGCATGGAAATATTTTTTTTCTTCTACACTTAATGTTGTCTTGATTGGACTCTCATAATGACAGTTTGGCACCCAGGGCAGCATATTTAATTAAAGTTCCAGTTTTTGCAGTTTTGAGCATAGCTCCTTCCCTTTCTAGTTGGCTGCACCCCTTCCCATTGGCCCTACCCATTCAGCTGTCTCCTGCAGCCCTCCTTTGATTTGAAGTCACCAGCTGCCACTGCATAGGAAGAAGTAAAAAAGTAGTTCCCAGTCTACCTAACTTGGACTGTACAGTTTTAAAGGTTATGAGATTGAGAATGTATTTGTAATAAATTATTACAACTTTTACATAGAGGTTTATGATGTGTTGCTGGCTTTCAAAGCAATAAAACAGTTAGCAAATGCTGTCAGAATGTCAGCGTAATATGCCTTATTGAGTGCTATCAGAAAGATAGCGCAACACATTGTCTTACGTTAAGGAAAGTCAGGGACAGATTACTTGCGTAGACAACAGGCAGAAGGAAATCTGTTTTTAATACTGCTACTGTCGTTTGCTGGTAATTACTGGCAAGTTTTATTTCCCAGCTCGATACCCAATCTTAACAACTGAAGTAGGGGTGTTTAACAGTTGCTAAAATTGGGTCTCGCACTATAGAAACGCTTACGTGGTTTGGCTTTTTCATGATGTAGGAACGTAGTCACTGAGCTCATTGTACTCCAAGTCTGTTAAACAAACCTGAGCTTTATCAGAAAGTTTTCAGTTAGGTCATCACACACAATTTGTTTTGTGTGCAAGTAACAAAGGCTAATAAGAGCTTATAACAAACATTTGGCATATTGCACCATGCATTTGAATGTGCACGATGTTAGCTCTTGCAAGCTCTTGTTAGCCTTTGTAAGCTGCATAACATATTACTAAATGTGCATGATGTTAGCTGTTACAAGCTCTTGTTAGCCTTTGTAAGCTGCACAACATATTACTAAATGTGCACGATGTTAGCTGTTGCAAGCTCTTGTTAGTCTTTGTAAGCTGCAAAACATGGTACTAAATGTTCAACATGTTAGATGTTTGCTTCTGGCTCCTGTTAAACTTTGCAACTTGCACATCATACTGTGTGAAAGAAGCTGTTTTATAATAATAATTTTGTTCTGCATGCACTTGCACTGAGTTGTTCCATGTGTGCCCCTCAGACATTAGTTTTTACTAAATCCTTAAGTATGCTGGTGCTATATTAATAAGAATGTAATTGATAAAAAGCAATAGTTTTTAAAAATAAAAATTCTAACAATTTTAATCTGGTTTGACCTGAATCATCTGCCACCACCACTATGTGTGTTTGTTTGTATTGTGATGCTTCTAAGCTAAGGGCATTTACAGCATGGTTATCAGTAGTGACCAAGGGGTACATATACACAAGCAGTATACTTACCATTTGTGCTGTTTGAAGTGTTCCACGTGAGCCTCCAGTCCAATAAGGAGCACTTAAAAAAAAACATTAAAGGTGCTTCTGAGTTTTACAGTTAGGGTTATAATTACTTTTTGTGTTAAGTTTACAGTTTGATTTGTCAGCATCCTTTTCATTTGTGTTAAACAAGATCCCATCTGTTTCAGTTGGTGGCAGCTCAGGTGGATGTAAAAGATCCCATGGCACCTGTCGAAAAGAGTAGGGATTCTTTAACACAATATAAAAAAATGGAGATATTTAAAAAAATGTTCATATTTATAGGCATTTCTATTTCTTAGTATTTATCATTTTCTACTGACTCCCTCATTATTATTCTATAACTGACCCCCACTCCTTCCACAAACATAATCTGATTTTTCACAATATATCTGCCAAAATCCATTTCCCATTAAACATTTCATTCAATCTTTCATTTCAAATAACCCCTATAATAGAAAATAAATTTGTATCTACCCTTCTCACAATATTTTCTTATTATTCCTATAATATCCATACATAAAAATTATCACATCTATATCGTCTAGGTCGTTAATGTCATTAATATGGCACATATTTTCTCAGACCTCATTAATCTGGACATTGAAAATCTCTTAACACTGGACCCTCATTAACTTGGCTTTATTTAACAGAGGTCCTAATTGTATAACCTCATTAATGTCTTTGAAAAGGTAACCAAACAGTGGATATTTGTTTTGTGTACATGCAGCATTGCTGGAACTAGTCAAGGCCTTTGACACTATTTCACATGCAGGAATTATTGATAGAATTGTAAAGCTGAATATAAATCCGTATATTATGTGGTGGATCATTAACTGGTTGTCTGACAAAACTCGTGTGGTTAGAGTAGCAGGTGCTACTTCTGAAATGAAAGAAAAATACGAGTGGTGTACCACAGAGCTCAGTATTGGGCCCTCTCCTACTTGGCATCTATCTCTCAGACCTTCAGGCCAACACTCCTGATCAATGATTATCTAAGTTTACTGATGACTGTAAACTGGGTGTTGTTATTCTTTCTTCCAGTGACTCATAGTTGCTCTAACATTGATTAGACCATGAAATATTACAAGTGGGCAATGATAATAGTCTCAAATTAAATGTGAAAAATGTAGCATAATTCAAGTAAACAAAACATTTTTACATACCATATAGTTGACACAGCTCCTACAATCAGAACTGTCATAAAGGACCAAGGCACTGTTGTTAATTCATTATCATTTGGCCATCACATCTCCCCTGTAGTTCAGTAAGTCTTTTATCTGGCTCAATTAATTTACAAAGCCACCTCCACTAGATCCAAAGAAGTCTTCTTTCACCTTTACACATATCTCACCAGACCCATTATTGTCTAAATATCACTTAACTTGAGAGACCTCAGAGATTTATATCTAAACTGATCAATGGCCTCAAATATCTTAATTGTCAGGCAGACTGTCAGCCCTCTCTTTGTAAATGGTCTCATATAGAGTCCTCCGTGGTGATCTGTATCTAGTCTTTCAAGTCAAGAAAGATCCATTCCTCTCTGACCTCCTGTTCCTACACAAAGCAAATGGTGCCCCAAATACCAAGTTAAAGGAACTAAACCTTAATTATCAGGTAAATAAGACACATTGGAGTGATTAATTCATAACCCAATGTATCTCTCACCTCTGGAACAAACTTCCTCTACACATCTAGAGTACCCCGCTTTCAACTTTCAAGGTAAACCTAGATGATTGGATTGGCAGCCTCATATGTTCTCCTGGTCTATCATGTCTTGCCCTATTTGAGGTTGGATGGAACTTCTGAATAAGAGTTTTTGGATATGCTTGTAATAGTCTGAAGACTGATTGCCTAGTATTTACCTATGAATCTATTTGTTCATTTGACCACAGTCTGACATCTAAAATGTACACTGAATAATGTGGCTGTGATTGTTGAGCAAGTGTGTGTGTGTGTGTGTGTGTGTGTGTGTGTGTGTGTGTGTGTGTGTGTGTGTGTGTGTGTGTTTACGTTCCCACAAGAGAGGGAATGCAGTGGATTCCACTGTATGTGCATCCAACAGCAATGAGCTGAAATGCATTTCTGTTACTTGTAGTTATTTATTTATTTATTTAAACATTTGACTTGTTATATTTAGGCATCTAAGGCATACACAGTCAATAAAGTCTCTGCAACTGATGTGTGTGTGTGTGTGTGTGTGTGTGTGTGTGTGTGTGTGTGTGTGTGTGTGTGATACACATATATATGTTGTACAGATATTAAGTTGTCCATCTTCTTCAGCAAAACCAAGAATACTTTTCTTCATCAAAAAAACTTTGCAACTAAATGGCAGTTGCACAGAGTTTACCTGATTCATCCTGCTCATTTAATAACATTCTCTGTCATCCTCAACCACACCTATATAGTCTTTTGTATAGAATTCTTGGACTTGTTAAAGCATACCTCTCAACCTCTTAATGCAAGAATTCAGGACAAAGCAAAAAATAATGGCGGTAGAAAAATCAGAAAACCAAGGACAGATTTTAAGTACTGTTCCTATAAATACAGAAAGTTGCTGATTTTGTGTTACTGTTGTCAAAGGAAAAGTATACTTTAAAAATTATCAAAACATGGTAGGTTCAGGTTAAGGCACTTTAATCTTGCAACAAGGAGACAAAAACATGCTAATACAGAGTTTGTCTAACCAGAAACAGGAAATACTTTCATTTTTATACATTCTTAAACTGGTTATGTCCTACCATGCTGATGTAACAGATTACCACCTTTTTCATCATCATCTGCTGACCATCTTTCCCATGAATTTCTGCTGATTTATCAATTTTTATGTGAAACTTCCTGAGGAAAACAACATGGCCTTGATTACTCCCAGTTAGATACATGTTATGTTACCATTCAAGATACTATGGCTAATTCAAGCACAATGCTAGCAGTTCATTTCTCTAATAATCCTTTGTCTACTTTATCTCTAAGTTACTACAGCTGCACAGGTTCCCATCCTTTGAACAGAGCTGTTTGTCTAAAATCATTACATTTATAAAATAAGGCATTGTTCATTCATTCGCTTCTGACCTAGCAGATAAACACCTGCTTCTCAAGTACATTTCCAAAAGGCATAAACATAAATATTGCTGTGCTAGCAATTACTAGGTCAGAGGGCAACTTGCAAGTTTCAGAAAGCATACTGCAGTTTTCAAAAGCATCTTTTTCAGTCTCATATGAAACTCAATTTGTATAAAATACAGTGTATGAAAAATAGAATGAAAAGCGTATTAAAATACTTGGTTATTAATTGGCATTAAGCATACACACATTAATACATATTTTTCTAACATTTCCTCCTGTTAATACTTTTTATTCTATTTTCAAAAAAGAATAAACAGTTTGCTTCTTTTCCTAACCTCTTCCATTCAGGATTTGCAGTTAAGAAAGTCATTCAGTTTAAACTTTTATGAAAGTGTTTCGCATTCTAGCAGCTCTTCAAATTCAGTACTTTGATACATAGTCTCAGATACGGATATATCTATGAATTCTTTGACTAATCTCTTCATGCAAGGGATTCCACAACAAATACAAACTCCTATTAGGAATAATCCTACCCCAATGGCGATCAATATGTTCATAAAAATGGAGCCCCACCCCCCAAATGCATTCTGGAAAAAGTCTGTCAGAGGGTTTGGGCCTGGCTTGGTCATGGCCAACACTTGATGAATCACCTCAAGATGATCGTTAATTTCATGCTGATGGTCAGGAATAAACGCACAGCATTCTTCTTTGATTAAAGCGCAAGTCCCACCCCTCGCCACTAGGGTGAAGTCAAGAGCCATTCAGTTTTGGAGCACTACAGTTCTCATGGCATTCAGTTCATCAGTTATCAGTTCAAGAGCAGAAAATGTCGCATTACTCATATATTCGAGAAGTTTTGACAGTTTTCGCAGCTCCCATATTGATTTAACATGCGCCATATGCAGGTAATATGCCTGCCCAGGATATAACAGCATCACTCAAGTCCATGTGCACAAGTATGGTTCCCACATCACGATGGTCTTTCCAGCCCGCTTCAATTCATCCCACTGGATTCTCAGGTTTCTTAACAGTCTTTTTGGTTACGTCTCAAATATTTCCCTGAGGCAAAACTGCAGTGTTTCGGATGGCCGGAACCAGGTACCCCAAAAAACAACTGCCAGACCAATTCTCAGGTAACCATTTATATGCTTTTTTACCACACACAAAATAACAGTCCTCTACCTTAGCTATTACTTTGTTATGAAATGACTGCCCTGCATGAAACATTTTCTTATCTATTACAGATAACTGTTTAAAAAGTATAGGATTGCGTTGTACCTGATCAAGAGTCTTATGCATAGATTTCAAAAATGAGTCATAATCTGTACTACAAGATCCACTCAAATCATTTGGTTTTCTATAACATTTATACTGTACTGTAACATTACACTTGCTCCATCCCACTTGGATGGTATCATTTTTGTAAAAACATACAATTCCTTTTTGTGTCACAGGCAAATACAGTGCTACTTTATCATGTGCTTTAATAGCAACTGTGTCAAAAAACAGATTTTCCCAGGTCTCATTGACCCCTAGGGGGATAACAGTCATTAATAAACCCCCGTATGCTGTTGGTATGGCCGTACAGACCCAGCAGTTCGAAACATTAAAAGTCTTAGCGTACACACGTGTAATTGCCTGATAAGTGTTAAAGTTCGGATGCCAGTCTATGTTTGTTTCATTACGTCTAATCAGTTCAACCTTTGTGGCAGGAAAAAGGAGTGGCCGCAACAAAAAGAACAGTGTGATTAGTATTGCAATAAAAACGATCATACAAGTTTTCTGAGGTTGCTCAATGTCTCTATTCACTCTGTACCTGGCCATTTTGTTCTTGTTATACAACAGTAACAAAGTTTTTGTCCAATTCAAAGATCTTAACCAGTTTACAGTGCATCAAATGAATCCAGGAAGCTCGCTCTGCAATCTTGACTGCAGTGGGTGTCGACAGTAGTACCTGGTATGGACCTTCACACTTCGGAGAACTCCAATTCTTTCATTTCACAATCTTCACCCAGACCCAGGTGCCTGGGGCTACTGGTGCTTCCGATTTTGGTTGCTCTTTATCTGAAACAGAATTTAACTGCAAAAGTTTGTTATTCAAAAATCACCTCATATACTCTGCAAGTGAACTGTCAGCCTCCTGCTCTGCAGATATGAGAGGTTTCCACTGTGGTGTATAATATGCCCTCCCAAACAAGGTTTCAAAAGGAGTTAAACCCTTTGCATTTGGAACAGTTCTCATGCTCAACAGTGCTAAAGGCAAACAGTGCACCCAGTTCTTCTGTGTTTCAGTCATCAGCTTCCTAAGCTTATTCTTCAACACCCCATTATGCCTCTCTACTAATCCTGCAGATTGGGGGTGGTAAGCACAGTGGTTCTTTAACGATATCCCAAAATAGTGACTAAGTTGTTGAACCGTTTGGTTCACAAAATGCGTACCGTTATCACTATAAATCTTTTCCGGTATACCAAATCTGGGTATAATTTCTTTAACAAGGACCTTTGCAACAGTAGCTGCATCTGGATTTTTAATCGGAAAAGCTTCTACCCATTTGGAAAACATATCTATAATGACAAAGCAATATTTCTTATTCTCACATTTATTCAATTCTATGAAATCCATTCAAATAGTATGGAACGGATACGGTGGTGTATGAAAACTCCCTTGCTTAGGCTTCAATGCCCCTTGTGCATGATGCTTGTTACAAACATGGCATGCTGCACAAAAATAGTTTGTATAATTTGTAAATCCGTAGGTTGTAAACACTCGATTCACTAACTGTACCATCCCTCCTGTTGAGACATGGTTCTGCCCATGGCTCAACAACGCTGCATATCTAAACAAATTAGATGGCAATATTGGTTTCTTCTCCTTGGAGATGTACAGTCCCTTTTCGAGGATTGCTCCTCGTTTTATCCACTTCTGTTTTTCTATATTTGTAGTAAATGTCTGCATTGTTTTTAACATTTCTAAATCCAAAATCTCAGAGGGTTGTAATTCCTCACTCAAATGAAAAGTTTCTGTGGCTGAAGCTGCCTGCTTCGCAGCTGTATCAGCCCGTGCATTATCTTTTGAAATCCTGTCCTGTTATTTCGTATGAGCTACGCATTTGCAAATAGCTACTTTTTTAGGTAACTGAATTGAATCTAATAAATCTAAAATAAATTGCGCATGATTGATTGGTTTACCAGTAGATGTTATCATTCCTCTATTTTTCCACTGCTGCGCAAAAACATGTACAGTAGAAAAAGCATACTGACTGTCAGTATAAATGTTCACTTTCTTACTTTTTGCTAAGGTACATGCCCTTGTCAAGGCATTCAACTCTGCTGCTTGTGCAGATAAGTTGTGCGGTAAAGATTTTGCTTCTAAAGTTTCAGTATCAGAAACGAATGCATACCCCACTAGGTTCTGTCCTGTAGGACCCCACCTGCACGAGCCGTCCACATAGTATGTCACCTCGGCATCATTCAAGGGAACATCCATAAGGTCTTGTCTAGGTAATGTCTTTTGCTCAATCTCCTGCAAGCATCATTGTGGTTTGCCATCTGCAGTGGTTGGGAGCAAGGTTGACGGATTCAAAGTTGTGCATCGTTCAATTGTCATATGAGGTTGGCTCAACAGTATGGTCATACAGGAAAGATGTCTAGCCAGAGAAAGATATCCTACCTTTTCTTGCAGTAAAATAATTGCGACTGCATGAGGCACTCTCAATGTGAGAGGGTGGAATAGCACTACTGAGGCCAAAGCCTGCACTGCCATTGCAGCTGCAACTACTGCTTGTACACAGTGGGGCAGGGACCACGCCACTGGGTCTAACTGTGATGAATAGTAAGCTATGGGGCATTGCTTGTCCCCATGTTGCTGTGTCAATACTGATGTCATATAACCCTGCTTACAGTCTACAGTTTGAATAAATTGCTTATGATAGTTTGGTAATCCTAAAACTAAGGATGATGCTATCAGTTGTTTCAGCTTGCAGAAAGCTGCTTCTGCTTCAGGTGTCCATTGTAATAAATCCTGTGCTGCCATCAGTTTTTAAATATTAAATTGGCCAGTGGAGCAGATTCCAAAGCATAATTTGGTATCCAGCTCTGACAAAAATTAGTAGTTCCCAGGAAGGACATCATTTCCTTCTTGGTAGTTGGTCTAGGTGCTTGTAATATTGCTGTTTTTCTATCTTCATCTAATATTCTACCTTCCTTGGATATTACATATCCCAAGTACTTAACTTGTTTTCTCCAAAGTTGTACCTTGTCTTTGTTTACTTTGTGACGTTGTGTAGCTAAGAACTGTAATAAAGCTATCGTGTCCTCTTTGCATTCTTGCTGGGTGGGGGCTGCCAGCAGAATGTCATCTACATAAAGTAAAATCTGACTACCTTTCAGTGGGATAAATCCCACCAGGTGGCTTGCCAATTCCTGTGCAAATATTGTTGGACTTTCACAATATCCCTGTGGTAATCTTGTGTATGTATACCGCTTTCCCTGAAATGTAAATGCAAACCAATATTGGCTGTCAGGGTGTATCAGTATCGAGAAAAATGCATTACTAATGTCTACCACTGAAAAATATTTCTGTTCTGGCTTTAAATCATTCAGTAAGGTGTGTGGATCTGGCACCGTTGGTGCTCTGGGTATAACTGCATTGTTCACTGGTTGTAAGTCTTGGACCATACGCCATTCCCCATTTGCTTTCCTAACAGGAAATAAGGGTGTATTACATGGTGAATCAGGAGATTCTATTAAGACTCCTTCCTTAAGTAAGGCTGCTATTATAGGCTTGATTCCTATCTCTGCATCCTTTCTCAAGGGATACTGTCTTTTCTGGGGTCTAAATGCTGACTTTGGCGTAATAGTAACTGGTCCTGCTGTTCGTATAAGTCCTGCATCTGATTTCCCTGCTGACCAAAGAATGTCTGGTATGTCCCTAAGGCTTTTTCCTCTTCTTCTAATAAGAGTAACACTCAGCTATTCTCACTAGCCTGTGAGTGCACCGCTGGGTGTGTCTGTGTAATCCAATTCAATTTCTGTTTCTGTACTCCTTGTTCGGAGAGCTCTAATTCTGTCTGCTTTTCCCACCTTGTGACTTTTTCACCTAAGTCTGCCCATTTCAAATTTTTATTCTTAGTTAAGCTAATGTGGCAATCGATTAGATTTGTAAAGTGCTAAAAATTCCTGGGGCAATGAACAGCTTACTACACTGTTCCCCTCTGCATCCCAGTACAAATTTCACAACACTAGTCTGTTTGCATGGTTCTGAAACAATTCCTGTTCATAATCTTTATCAGGTCCTGGTCTATTACAGTAATATAGAGTACAATGCAACAAATGCTGTTTGTCAATGTCAAGAGAGGGGGACTTACTGATGGCTACATTCATCAGTTCTTTGGTTACTTACCCTGGACCAGTCGTAACTAAGTCCTGGCTGTACCAATAATATGTTTCACCCTCCGGTCGCACTACAAAAGTATCCATTTGTCGCTGTGCTTCCATACCCTGCATGGTTGGAACTACGGCTATGCCAAATATCTGCATTAAGTCTCTACCCAAAAGATTTACTGGGCATTTTGCAGAAACCACAATTTTACTTGTTTGGGTCATTCCTGAAACGGGGTCTGTTATTGCTATGTCATGGGAGAGTGGCTCCCGATACAGCTGTCCATTAGCTGCCTTCACTAGTATATAATCTGGTGATTCTGAATCTTCCAGTAACTTGGAAGGGTGTATCAGGGTCCGTGAAGCCCCTGAGTCACACAAAAATGTAACTTCCCTCCCCTCTACCAGAAGTGTCACTTCCAGTTTTGTATCTGCTAAGTAAAGCTCTAAGTTTAATAGAGCTAAGTCCAAAATTTCATCTTCTTCTATGTCTGCAAATTCATGTACATCCTCTACCCCTTCTGTCACATCCTCTACTCCTGCTATCATATTTGCGCTTGTCTTTTCCTGCTTATTTTCATTCAGTGACTCCTGACTATCATATAGTCATTCCTCATCTTCCTTATTTTCTGTAGTCACCTTCTTGTTTAGTCTGCAATCCCTTGCTAAATGTCCTTTTTTTTTTCTTTCTTTCTTCAAAATCTTCTGATCGCTTGTCAGATTGTTTATTTCCCTGGGCATTTTTTTCACCCTTTCTCCCAGTTTGCACTACAAACACTTCTGACCCATCTTCTGCCAAAAATACTTGAGTTTTCTTTTTCTTTTTACTATTAAAATGTCTTTCTGCATGTCTAGCATATTCAAGTAATGGCTGTAATCTACTTGTTCGATGATCTACCATGTGCTTTGTAATAAAGCTGCTAATGGGAGTTATACTACCCTTCAAGAATGCATTCTTTAACTGTTGTTCATATGAGGAATCTTGTGTCTGGTTTTCTGGTATCTGCATTCCACAGTGGTTATTAAAACATTCTAACAGTCTAGCATAATATCTATCAACTGTTTCACCTTCCTGTTGAATGCATTGATTAATGCAAGTCCAATCAGCCCTAGGCTTCCACTTTTCAGAGATTTGGTCTGTCAGACCTTTTACTCTGCTATCCAGTTCTGCATTAGTATGTGGGAGTGGTCTAAGTTGTGCATCGCGAGGATTCCAATCGCCACTGATCATGTGCCAATCTGGACCCACAATTTGTCTAACTACTTTTTCTACTTCTTCTCCATTCAAATGGTAACTTAATTTCATACCCTGTAAATCCTCTAAAAATTTTCTGAAATTCACTTTTGGGTGGGGAATTCCCTCCGTGGCTTTCCGGATATCTTCCGGTGTCCACGGTCTATAAACTAAAAGAGTCGGATCCTGTCCTGCCTGTCCTGCCTGAGGATTTGGTACTTCTATGAGCGGACATATCTCTTCTTCACTCATAGCCTGTGATTTTCTATTTATTTCACTTAACTCAATCTCCCTCCTCAAGTCGCGTGTTCGAGACCTTGTCTCGATAGGATCCCTAACAAACGGTTGTGATTTTGCAGGAACAGCTGGGTATAGCGGAGGTGGATCAGCTTGTCCACTCGCTTCATATTCTGGTAACGGAAGCGGAGGGGGCGAAAGAGGGGCCGTTGCTATCACCAAGTTATTGTCTTCTTTGTCTAAGAACATTGTCTTTGAATTCTTTATTCTCTGTTTCCTGCAATTTGCTTCCTCAAGCCACATATGCGCCTGAGGGACTCCTAATTGTCTTTGCTTTTTTAGTTGACCTTTCGCGTCTATTTTTAATTGTTTAACAAGTTTCATAAGTGCAAGTTTATCTAAATTACCATCGAATTTATACTTATCAACCCATTTTGTGTAATACTTAACATTGTCGGCACGCTGTAATTGCATATACTTTGCGTCTTCAGTTAGGGGCGGGTCTCGGGAACTTTTTGTGCATTGATTTCCCATTACTGTCTTAGCTTAATGCTGTAAATCGTTACGTAACCCTTTCTATCACGTGGTACCACAATCCTATACCTTTTCACAGTTTATCTAGAATAACTGCCTACCTATTCTGTTTCCCTGATCTATGACAAAAACAGTAACCCCTTTTTCTGTCGCTGATCTGCACATGTAAATCTACCTGACAAAAAACAGTTCTGTAATTAGTCCCTGATCTCAAAACAGAAATAAGGTAATTCCTCCTTACCTGACCCTCCGTGAGTTGATCCACCAGATCGTTGACTCATCCTCCAGTCCCAGATCAGAAACAGTGGCTGGCCTCTTTCGAATGACAATTCAGTCTGAGGTCTTTCAAAACAGAAGAGCCGATTTGGCCTCTTCTCCGTATGGATGCATGCCACCGGGCCCAATTCTGACCTAGGCCTAGAGCGAGAGGTACTTTCTGGTCCAAAGGACCAAACTGTCAAAGGAAAAGTATACTTTAAAAATCATCAAAACACGGTAGGTTCAGGTTAAGGCACTTTAATCTTGCAGCAAGGAGACAAAAATGTGCTAATACAGAGTTTGTCTAACCAGAAACAGGAAATACTTTCATTTTTATACATTCTTAAACTGGTTATGTCCTACCATGCTGACGTAACAGATTACCACCTTTTTCATCATCATCTGCTGACCATCTTTCCCATGAATTTCTGCTGATTTATCAATTTTTATGTGAAACTTCCTGAGGAAAACAACATGGCCTTGATTACTCCCAGTTAGATACATGTTATGTTACCATTCAAGATACTATGGCTAATTCAAGCACAATGCTAGCAGTTCATTTCTCTAATAATCCTTTGTCTACTTTATCTCTAAGTTACAACAGCTGCACAGGTTCCCATCCTTCAAACAGAGCTGTTTGTCTAAAATCATTACATTTATAAAATAAGGCATTGTTCATTCATTCGCTTCTGACCTAGCAGATAAACACCTGCTTCTCAAGTACATTTCCAAAAGGCATAAACATAAATATTGCTGTGCTAGCAATTACTAGGTCAGAGGGCAACTTGCAAGTTTCAGAAAGCATACTGCAGTTTTCAAAAAGCATATTTTTCAGTCTCATATGAAACTCAATTTGTATAAAATACAGTATATGAAAAATAGAATGAAAAGCGTATTAAAATACTTGGTTATTAATTGGCATTAAGCATACACACATTAATACATATTTTTCTAACATTTCCCTCCTGTTAATACTTTTTTATTCTATTTTCAAAAAAGAATAAACAGTTTGCTTCTTTTCCTAACCTCTTCCATTCAGGATTTGCAGTTAAGAAAGTCATTCAGTTTAAACTTTTATGAAAGTGTTTCGCATTCTAGCAGCTCTTCAAATTCAGTACTTTGATACATAGTCTCAGATATGGATATATCTATGAATTCTTTGACTAATCTCTTCATGCAGGGGATTCCACAACAAATACAAACTCCTATTAGGAATAATCCTACCCCAATGGCGATCAATATGTTCATAAAAATGGAGCCCCACCCCCCAAATGCATTCTGGAAAAAGTCTGTCAGAGGGTTTGGGCCTGGCTTGGTCATGGCCGACACTTGCTGAATCACCTCAAGATGATCATTAATTTCATGCTGATGGTCAGAAATAAACACACAGCATTCTTCTTTGATTAAAGCGCAAGTCCCACCCCTCGCCGCTAGGGTGAAGTCAAGAGCCTTTCTGTTTTGGAGCACTACAGTTCTCATGGCATTCAGTTCATCAGTTATCAGTTCAAGAGCAGAAAAAGTCACATTACTCATTACTTCGAGAAGTTTTGACAGTTTTTGCAGCTCCCATATTGATTTAATTGCACCATATGCAGGTAATATGCCTGCCCAGGATATAACAGCATCACTCAAGTCCATGTGCACAAGATTGGTTCCCACATCACGATGTTCTTTCCAGCCCACTTCAATTCATCCCACTGGATTCTCAGGTTTCTTAACAGTCTTTTTGGTTACATCTCGAGTATTTCGAATATTTCCCTGAGGCAAAACTGCAGTGTTTCGGATGGCCGGAACCAGGTACCCCAAAAAACAACTGCCAGACCAATTCTCAGGTAACCATTTATATGCTTTTTTACCACACACAAAATAACAGTCCTCTACCTTAGTTATTACTTTGTTACGAAATGACTGCCCTGCATGAAACATTTTCTTATCTATTACAGATAACTGTTTAAAAAGTACAGGATTGCGTTGTACCTGATCAAGAGTCTTATGCATAGATTTCAAAAATGAGTCATAATCTGTACTACAAGATCCACTCAAATCGTTTGGTTTTCTATAACATTTATACTATACTGTAACATTACACTTGCTCCATCCCACTTGGATGGTATCATTTTTGTAAAAACATACAATTCCTTTTTGTGTCACAGGCAAATACAGTGCTACTTTATCATGTGCTTTAATAGCAACCGTGTCAAAAACCAGATTTTCCCAGGTCTCATTGATCCCTAGGGGGATAGCAGTCATTAATAAACCCCTGTATGCTGTTGGTATGGCCGTACAGACCCAGCAGTTCGAAACATTAAAAGTCTCAGCGTACACACGTGTAATTGCCTGATAAGTGTTAAAGTTCAGATGCCAGTCTATGTTTGGTTCATTACGTCTAATCAGTTCAACCTTTGTGGCAGGAAAACGGAGTGTCCACAACAAAAACAACAGTGTGATTAGTATTGCAATAAAAATGATCATACAAGTTTTCTGAGGTTGCTCAATGTCTCTATTCACTCTGTACCTGGCCATTTTGTTCTTGTTATACAACAGTAACAAAGTTTTTGTCCAATTCAAAGTTCTTAACCAGTTTACAGTGTGTCAAATGAATCCAGGAAGCTCACTCTGCGATCTTGACTGCAGTGGGTGTCGACAGTAGTACCTGGTATGGACCTTCCCACTTCAGAGAACACCAATTCTTTCGTTTCACAATCTTCACCCAGACCCAGGTGCCTGGGGCTACTGGTGCTTCCGATTTCGGTTGCTCTTTATCTGAAACAGAATTTAACTGCAAAAGTTTGTTATTCAAAAATCGCCTCATATACCCTGCAAGTGAACTGTCAGCCTCCTGCTCTGCAGACATGAGAGGTTTCCACTGTGGTGTATAATATGCCCTCCCAAACAAGGTTTCAAAAGGAGTTAAACCCTTTGCATTTGGAACAGTTCTCATGCTCAACAGTGCTAAAGGCAAACAGTGCACCCAGTTCTTCTGTGTTTCAGTCATCAGCTTCCTAAGCTTATTCTTCAACACCCCATTATGCCTCTCTACTAATCCTGCAGATTGGGGGTGGTAAGCACAGTGGTTCTTTAACGATATCCCAAAATAGCGACTAAGTTGTTGAACCGTTTGGTTCACAAAATGCGTACCATTATCACTATAAATCTTTTCCGGTATACCAAATCTGGGTATAATTTCTTTAACAAGGACCTTTGCAACAGTAGCTGCATCTGGATTTTTAGTCGGAAAAGCTTCTACCCATTTGGAAAACATATCTATAATGACAAAGCAATATTTCTTATTCTCACATTTATTCAATTCTATGAAATCCATACAAATAGTATGGAATGGATACGGTGGTGTAGGAAAACTCCCTTGCTTAGGCTTCAATGCCCCTTGTGCATGATGCTTGTTACAAACATGGCATGCTGCACAAAAATATTTTGTATAATTTGTAAATCCGTAGGTTGTAAACACTCGATTCACTAACTGTACCATCCTTCCTGTTGAGACATGGCTCTGCCCATGGCTCAACAACGCTGCATATCTAAACAAATTAGATGGCAATATTGGTTTCTTCTCCTTGGAGATGTACAGTCCCTTTTCGAGGATTGCTCCTCGTTTTATCCACTTCTGTTTTTCTATATTTGTAGTAAGTGTCTGCATTGCTTTTAACATTTCTAAATCCAATATCTCAGAGGGTTGTAATTCCTCACTCAAATGAAAAGTTTCTGTGGCTGAAGCTGCCTGCTTCGCAGCTGTATCAACCCGTGCATTACCTTTTGAAATCCTGTCCTGTTGTTTCGTATGAGCTACACATTTGCAAATAGCTACTTTTTTAGGTAACTGAATTGAATCTAATAAATCTAAAATAAATTGCGCATGATTGATTGGTTTACCAGTAGATGTTATCATTCCTCTATTTTTCCACTGCTGCGCAAAAACATGTACAGTAGAAAAAGCATACTGACTGTCAGTATAAATGTTCACTTTCTTACTTTTTGCTAAGGTACATGCCCTTGTCAAGGCAATCAACTCTGCCGCTTGTGCAGATAAGTTGTGCGGTAAAGATTTTGCTTCTAAAGTTTCAGTATCAGAAATGACTGCATACCCCACTAGGTTCTGTCCTGTAGGACCCCTCCTGCATGAGCTGTCCACATAGTATGTCACCTCGGCATCATCCAAGGGAACATCCGTAAGGTCTTGTCTAGGTAATGTCTTTTGCTCAATCTCCTGCAAGCAGCAGTGTGGTTTGCCATCTGCAGGGGTTGGGAGCAAGGTTGACAGATTCAAAGTTGTGCATCGTTCAATTGTCATATGAGGTTGGCTCAACAGTATGGTCATACAGGAAAGATGTCTAGCCAGAGAAAGATATGCTACCTTTTCTTGCAGTAAAATAATTGCGACTGCATGAGGCACTCTCAATGTGAGAGGGTGGAATAGCACTACTGAGGCCGAAGCCTGCACTGCCATTGCAGCTGCAACTACTGCTTGTACACAGTGGGGCAGGGACCACGCCACTGGGTCTAACTGTGATGAATAGTAAGCTATGGGGCATTGCTTGTCCCCATGTTGCTGTGTCAATACTGATGTCATATAACCCTGCTTACAGTCTACAGTTTGAATAAATTGCTTATGATAGTTTGGTAATCCTAAAACTAAGGATGATGCTATCAGTTGTTTCAGCTTGCAGAAAGCTGCTTCTGCTTCAGGTGTCCATTGTAATAAATCCTGTACTGCCATCAGCTTTTTAAATATTAAATTGGCCAGTGGAGCAGATTCCAAAGCATAATTTGGTATCCAGCTCCAACAAAAATTAGTAGTTCCCAGGAAGGACATCATTTCCTTCTTGGTAGTTGGTCTAGGTGCTTGTAATATTGCTGTTTTTCTATCTTCATCTAATATTCTACCTTCCTTGGATATTACATATCCCAAGTACTTAACTTGTTTTCTCCAAAGTTGTAGCTTGTCTTTGTTTACTTTGTGACCTTGAGTAGCTAAGAACTGTAATAAAGCTATCATGTCCTCTTTGCATTCTTGCTGGGTGGGGGCTGCCAGCAGAATGTCGTCTACATAAAGTAAAATCTGACTACCTTTCAGTGGGATAAATCCCGCCAGGTTGCTTGCCATTTCCTGTGCAAATATTGTTGGACTTTCACAATATCCCTGTGGTAATCTTGTATGTATACTGCTTTCCCTGAAATGTAAATGCAAACCAATATTGGCTGTCAGGGTGTATCGGTATCGAGAAAAATGCATTACTAATGTCTACCACAGAAAAATATTTTTGCTCTGGCTTTAAATCATTCAGTAAGGTATGTGGATCTGGCACCGTTGGTGCCCTGGGTATAACTGCATTATTTACAGCTTGCAAATCTTGGACCATACGCCATTCCCAGTTTGCTTTCCTGACAGGAAATAAGGGTGTATTACATGGTGAATCAGGAGATTCTATTAAGACTCATTCCTTAAGTAAGGCTGCTATAATATGTTTGATTCCTACCTCTGCATCCTTTCTCAAGGGATACTGTCTTTTCTGGGGTCTAAATGCTGACTTTGGCGTAATAGTAACTGGTCCTGCTGTCTGTATAAGTCCTACATCTGATTTCCCTGCTGACCAGAGAATGTCTGGTATGCCTCGCAAGGCTTTTTCCTCTTCTTCTAATAAGAGTAACACTCAGCTATTCTCACTAGCCTGTGAGTGCACCGCTGGGTGTGTCTGTGTAATCCAATTCAATTTCTGTTTCTGTACTCCTTGTTCAGAGAGCTCTAATTCTGTCTGCTTTTCCCACCTTGTGACTTTTTCACCTAAGTCTGCCCATTTCAAATTTTTATTCTTAGTTAAGCTAACGTGGCAATCGATTAGATTTGTAAAGTGCTAAAAATTCCTGGGGCAATGAACAGCTTACTACACTGTTCCCCTCTGCATCCCAGTACAAATTTCACAACACTAGTCTGTTTGCATGGTTCTGAAACAATTCCTGTTCATAATCTTTATCAGGTCCTGGTCTATTACAGTAATATAGAGTACAATGCAACAAATGCTGTTTGTCAATGTTGGGGGAGGGGGACTTACTGATGGCTACGTTCATCAGTTCTTCAGTTACTGCCCCTGGACCAGTCGTAACTAAGTCCTGGCTGTACCAATAATATGTTTCACCCTCCGGTCGCACTACAAAAGTATCCATTTGTCGCTGTGCTTCCATACCCTGCATGGTTGGAACTACGGCTATGCCAAATATCTACATTAAGTCTCTACCCAAAAGATTTACTGGGCATTTTGCAGAAACCACAATTTTACTTCTTTGGGTCATTCCTGAAATGGGGTCTGTTATTGCTATGTCATGGGAGAGTGGCTCCCGATACAGCTGTCCATTAGCTGCCTTCACTAGTATATAATCTGGTGATTCTGAATCTTCCGGTAACTTGGAAGGGTGTATCAGGGTCCGTGAAGCCCCTGAGTCACACAAAAATGTAACTTCCCTCCCCTCTACCAGAAGCGTCACTTCCAGTTTTGTATCTGCTAAGTAAAGCTCTAAGTTCAATAGAACTAAGTCCAAAATTTCATCTTCTTCTATGTCTGCAAATTCATGTACATCCTCTACCCCTTCTGTCACATCCTCTACTCCTGCTATCATATTTGCACGTGTCTTTTCCTGCTTATTTTCATTCAGTGACTCCTGACTATCATATAGTCATTCCTCATCTATCTTATTTTCTGTAATCACCTTCTTGTTTAGTCTGCAATCCCTTGCTAAATGTCCTTTTTTCCCCGCACTTAAAACATTTGCCTTTTTTCTTTCTTTCTTCAAAATCTTCTGATCGCTTGTCAGATTGTTTATTTCCCTGGGCATTTTTTTTACCCTTTCTCCCAGTTTGCATTACAAACACTTCTGACCCATCTTCTGCCAAAAATACTTAAGTTTTCTTTTTCTTTTTACTATTAAAATGTCTTTCTGCATGTCTAGCATATTCAAGTAATGGCTGTAATCTACTTGTTCGATGATCTACCATGTGCTTTGTAATAAAGCTGCTAATGGGAGTTATACTACCCTTCAAGAATGCATTCTTTAACTGTTGTTCATATGAGGAATCTTGTGTCTGGTTTTCTGGTATCTGCATTCCGCAGTGGTTATTAAAACATTCTAACAGTCTAGCATAATATCTATCAACTGTTTCACCTTCCTGTTGAATGCATTGATTAATGCAAGTCCAATCAGCCCTAGGCTTCCACTTTTCAGAGATTCGGTCTGTCAGACCTTTTACTCTGCCATCCAGTTCTGCATTAGTATGTGGGAGTGGTCTAAGTTGTGCATCACGAGGATTCCAATCGCCACTGATCATGTGCCAATCTGGACCCACAATTTGTCTAACTACTTTTTCTACTTCTTCTCCATTCAAATGGTAACTTAATTTCATACCCTGTAAATCCTCTAAAAATTTTCTGAAATTCACTTTTGGGTGGGGAATTCCCTCCATGGCTTTCCGGATATCTTCCGGTGTCCACAGTCTATAAACTAAAAGAGTCGGATCCTGTCCTGCCTGTCCTGCCTGAGGATTTGGTACTTCTATGAGCAGGCATATCTCTTCTTCACTCATAGCCTGTGATTTTTTTTTGTTATATAAATGATCAGTGTATATATATATATATATATATATATATATATATATATATACATATATATATGTATAATTTGAGACGTCATTGATTAGTAACCAACATGGTTTTTGGTGGACACTAATTTGTGTCATTATTCCACTGTTACTAACTTCTATGGTAAGATCTACTAGATGTTTCTTTAGAATAGTTCCATTTCAGATAAAGTTGTAATGTGTTATTATTAATTTATAGGTTGCCAGTCTAGGTTTTCACTATTATGTATGATATAAGTGTAAACAATTGGGACAGTGATCATCATATACATTGTCATACAATTTAGTCTATAATTAATAGTAATTTATTATATTATATCGTAAATATATGTAAGCATGGTGTAGTTTTTTATATAGGATTTGTTATATATATATATTTTTTGTGTTTTATACATATTGATATTCATTCTCATTATTGCATTTAATGTAAAGACAATGCATCTTTGAAATAATTTTTAAGATATTTAAAATTAACTTTTCATTTTGTGTAATACTTAACATCATATCCTGTATAATCTATTTAAAAGACAAGTGTTTGGGAGGGCACTTGTCTTTTTCTGAAGAAGTTCACGTTTTTAAAATAAAGTGGAAGAAAGCGCTAAATTCAAATTGTGCATTGTGGCATTTCCCATTGAGCTGTTTTAGCTTAATGCTGTAAATCGTTACGTAACCCTTTCTATCACATGGTACCACAATTCTATACCTTTTCACAGTTTATCTAGAATAACTGCCTACCTAGTCTGTTTCCCTGATCTATGACAAAAACAGTGACCCCTTTTTCTGTCCCTGATCTGCACATGCAAATCTACCTGACAAAAAACAGTTCTGTAATTAGTCCCTGATCTCAAAACAGAAATAAGGTAATTCCTCCTTACCTGACCCTCCGTGAGTTGATCCACCGGATCGTTGACTCTTCCTCCAATCCCAGATCAGAAACAGTGGCTGGCCTCTTTCGAACGACAATTCAGTCGGTGGTCTTTCAAAACAGAAGAGCCGATTTGGCCTCTTCTCCATACGGATGAATGCCACCGGGCCCAATTCTGACCTAGGCCTAGAGCGAGAGGTACTTTCCGGTCTGAAGGACCAAACTGTCAAAGGAAAAGTATACTTTAAAAATGATCAAAACACGGTAGGTTCAGGTTAAGGCACTTTAATCTTGCAGCAAGGAGACAAAAATGTGCTAATACAGAGTTTGTCTAACCAGAAACAGGAAATACTTTCATTTTTATACATTCTTAAACTGGTTATGTCCTACCATGCTGACATAACAGATTACCACCTTTTTCATCATCATCTGCTGACCATCTTTCCCATAAATTTCTGCTGATTTATCAATTTTTATGTGAAACTTCCTGAGGAAAACAACATGGCCTTGATTACTCCCAGTTAGATACATGTTATGTTACCATTCAAGATACTATGGCTAATTCAAGCACAATGCTAGCAGTTCATTTCTCTAATAATCCTTTGTCTACTTTATCTCTAAGTTACTACAGCTGCACAGGTTCCCATCCTTCGAACAGAGCTGTTTGTCTAAAATCATTACATTTATAAAATAAGGCATTGTTCATTCATTTGCTTCTGACCTAGCAGATAAACACCTGCTTCTCAAGTACATTTCCAAAAGGCATAAACATGAATATTGCTGTGCTAGCAATTACTAGGTCAGAGGGCAACTTGCAAATTTCAGAAAGCATACTGCAGTTTTCAAAAAGCATCTTTTTCAGTCTCATATGAAACTCAATTTGTATAAAATACAGTGTATGAAAAATAGAATGAAAAGCATATTAAAATACTTGGTTATTAATTGGCATTAAGCATACTCACATTAATACATATTTTTCTAACAACTGTGATTTTTCTGAATGATTTGAAGTCTGAGAATCAAATGTCTGTCATTATTCAGTGACTGCAATCCTTAATGATTTGGCAGAAAACCACAAAGTACATGATGAGCAGCAAATCAAAACAATGAGGCAAAAAAATCTGGATATTGAGCAGAATTATGGACAAATGACAAGCATGAAAGAAAGAAAGTAAAAAAGTAAGAATATAAGTTTGTGTTTTTCCAAAGTAGTTCATGGGTACCTCATCTTTAACTATTTGCTAAATCCTGCAAAGCACTCTCAGAGGACCTCCTTTACATGTATGCACGTGTGGGTGTGAGACTGAGTGCGTATGCATGCCTCTGTGTGTGTGTGTGTGTGTGTGTGTGTGTGTGTGTGTGTGTGTGTGTGTGTGTGTGTGTGTGTGTGTGTGTGTGTGTGTGTGTGTGTGTGTGTGTGTGTGTGTATATATATACACACACATATATATATATATATATATATATATATATATATATATATATATATATATATATATATATATATGGGTCCCATGAACCTTGTTGAATGGTACTTTGGTTGACAACTGTTTAATTGGCCAAGCTTGGTTGACTAAACAGATATTAGAAAGGCGTGAGAGGTCAACAATCCCCCGGAAGGGGAATATAAACTCTTCCCCAGGGACTGTGCAATCTCAGAGTTAGAATACATAATTAGTAGGGTGTATGGGGGAGCCCAGAACCCACATGCAGTTTGAAGGGGGCTTAACCCCTTGCAGAAAACAATGCTTTTTTTTTTTTTAGGTTTTGCATGCACAGAGCATTAGTAGCGTGTCAACATGCATAATGTCAATCAATTTATGTCAGCATTATACGTCAACAAAAGTAGTATTCAATGACATATATATATATATATATATATATATATATATATATACATATATATATATATATATATATATATATATATATATATATATGTATATATATATATATATATATATATATATATATGTGTATATATATATATATATATTTATATATATTTGGATTCCATACATTTGTTCGAATTACACTTAGTCAAAAATGATTCCAGGCATTGCACTTCACTGAAAGCTCACTTGACTGAAAACTCACTTGGTCAAAGTTCATTTGGTCGAAAATGGAATATAACCCCTGCCCCACTGCAGTGCAACCCTGGAGTGAGAATATTAAATAAGGGGGGTGTGGGGGGTGTCGCCCCCCACATTATGCCAATAGTTTTTACTAAAGATATATATATATATATATATATATATATATATATATATCAATGCATTTCTAATGGATATACCTTCTTATAATAGTGAATACATTAAAATTATGTGGGGTGCTCCGCCCCTCACACTCTCCATTGTGGGGGGCTGTACCCCCCACACCCCCCCTTATTTAATATTCTCACTCCAGGGTTGCACTGCAGTGGGGCAGGGACTATATTCCATTTTCAACCAAATGAGCTTCGACCAAGTGAGCTTTCAGTCAAGTGAGCTTCATTTTCGACTAAGTGTAATTCGACCAAATGTATGGAATCCATACACACACACACATATATATATATATATATATATATATATGTGTGTGTGTGTGTGTGTGTGTGTGTACTTTGAATGAGCAAAAGCTCATATAAACAAAACCCATATTGCCGAGACGAGTTTGCCAGAATTCCATTATATTAAAAACTGAAAAGAATGAATTGCAGAAAACTGAAGAGCAATTACTGAACTAGAGTCAGTCACAGCATTAGTAAAATAGATGTAAAAATATCCTTTTCCCCAAGGTAATTCGACCTCAGAATTGGTATATTTAATTTGTGGGGGGGTGCACAGGGGACTGCACCCATGAAAAATGTTGTTAAAAAGTAATTGTAGTGACATATTTACCACAAGATTTTTATTTTTCCAGTGTGTTAATTAGGGTATGTGTATTTTAGTGAAGACTGGTTTGTGATGCATGTTTTCACAGAAAAATGTAGTACGGGAACAGAACACTCTATTTATTTTTAGAGTAATGGTAAGGTCTTGTGGAATTATTGGAACAGTCAGTAGTGTGAGTTTGTAATTGCGGTATAGAGTGAGTTATTTGAAAATGTAGCTTATCAGAAGTTTTCTGTTTATTTTTTATCAGAAAATCACTGTATCAATTGGTCAGAGGTATCCGGGGAGCTGTTTTCAGTCTTCTGCGATTCGTTCTTTTCAGTTTTTGATTTTATGGAATTTCGGCAAACGAGTCTTGGCAATATGAGTTTTGCTTATATGAGCTTTCGCTCATTCAGAGTTGTTTGTGTGAATCATTAACCAGGGTAAAACACTGATCAAAATAGAAGGTTCAACCCAGGAAAAAATATTTTTTTATTTAAGTATAAAATTCAAAGCAGAACATTAATAAAAGTTTACAGAAGGTAATATACAAGTGTTACAAAGTTATATAGCACAAGGTGGACATATTATCCAATATGAAGTTAATACAATTTGTACAGATTAGTTAAGTATTTTTGTGTGTGAACATCAAGGAGAGTTTACAGTAGGCATTAAACAAGTGTTACAACGTTACATAGCACAAAGTGGGCATATTTAACTAGTATAGTACAAAGTACACATATTTATCCAGTATGAAGTTAACAAAAGTTGTAAACATTACTGTGTGTGTGTGTGTGTGTGTGTGTGTGTGTGTGTGTGTGTGTGTGTGAGATCATGTTCTTTTGAAAAATGTCTACTGTATTTAGCAAGATTGTGAAGTGTGGAGTAAAGAAGTTCCCAGGTTTATATGATAACAGATTATTCATGTTTTTTTTTCCTAAGATTTTTAACCTGACTTTTTTGCATTGCTGATTTTATATATTCAAGCAAAACATGGAGAACACAGACCATAAAACTGATAACTAATAACTAGAAAAAATGGTCTGGATGCACCGGAAAGCAATAAATGGTTTATTCCACAGATGAATACAAGCGCTTTCGCCCGGCCGTAATGCTGGGCTTTTTCAAGTAAAAACAAACACATACAAAAACCAGTATAAATACTCTTCCCTTAAAAAAAAAGGCGCCAAAAATCCCTTAAAGGGACATTCATTTCTATTCACATGCATTGCTCTAGAACTAAACTGCACAACAAGATGTGCAAAACACAAACAAATGGTATAAAAAACTCAAAAAGTATATATATATATATATATATATATATATATATATATATATATATAAAATGTGTTCATTGTTTTCCAATCATAAAATACCCCAACAATCAAAAAATATATTAATACAACCTAACCAAGGTTATTTAAACCTGTGTTATGGTTGCCCAAGAAGAATAATATAAGCTTATGTGGATGGCTAAAATCTTTTTGCTTTTCTAATTAAATAGGGTTTAATTGAAATATGATCATTAATCCCTGGGTAACTGGTTGCGTTCAATTTTATCTGCCAGTAGGTCTCCCTACAACACAACCAGTTTTCCCAGTCCCCTCCCCTAGGGTCATTTGCTACTTGTTCAAGAATTCCAAACCTAAACCCATTGTGTGTAGTTTCAACTTGTAGGTGCCTGTAAAGTGCATTATTCATTTTTTTCTTTCTAATGTTGTAAGTGTGTTCATATATTATTTTGCTTAATGCCCTTTCAGATTTACCTACATAAAAACTGGGGCAATCCCTGCAAACAGCTAAGCAAACAATACCCCTGGTCTGACAATTACCCCTCACACAAGTAATTCTACTGTTCATACTATTCTCTAAGGTAATTTGCTCTTTGTCAATGATATACCTACAATAAGGGCACCTACCTCATTTCTTATTCCCTACCCCTGAATCTTTGGTGACTACCTTTTTATTCATCTCAGATAGTTTCTTCAAATTTACCCCCATCTTGTAAACAAAGCAGGGTGAATTACCTACTCTGTCCACAATTTCTTGATTGTATTTTAACATCTTCCAGTTAGATACTACAATCCTTCTGACTTCACCAGAGAAACTATTGTACTGAACTACCAATGCTCTCCCAAAGTTGTTTTTGGCATCATTTTTTGTCTTTGAAATATGTTGGGTGTTACCCAACAAAGGAACGTATTTATCACCCCATCCATTAATAATTTCCAAACCTGTTTCAACTATCAATTCTTCTGGATAACCTCTATCCCTGAAAAAAAATCTGAAATTAATTCAATCTCAGATAAGAAGTCACATCTTTCCAAGGTCATTCTGGCCGCCCTGACAATCTGACCCTTCAGTATACTTCTTTTTTGCTTCCAGGGGTGTGCACTCGAGTATGGAAGATATGAATTGCTAAAAGTGTCTTTACGATATATTTTATATTTTAACGTACCCTCAAATTTCTCTATCCTAACATCCAATTAGTCCATTTTGTTGGAGTCCATTTTATAAGTAAACCTCAAAAATTCTGTGGTGGAATTTAAGTAGTTTATAAAAGGGACCACAAGTTCCACAGTACCTTCCCATATGAGAAAAATGTCATCCTGGAAATGTCTGTAAAGTTTGATGTATTTCCAAAAATCCGAACCAAAAACATAACTGATTTCCCATTTCAACAGGACCAAATTGGCATAGATGAGGGCACATGCTGCCCCCATAGCCATGCCCTTGATCTGTTTAAATGTCTCCCTTTCAAAATAAATGAAATTATGTTCCAAAACATCTATATCAATCTTACAGATGGACTGTTTCTCACCCAAAAGTTCCGTAAACATATCTAACCCTTCCTCCACTGGAATACAGGAAAAAAGATCAACCACATCAATGGTCAGAAAGTAATCTTCACAACTGACTGTGGTAGAAGTCAAACTGTTCAAGAAATCCCAGGAGTCTTTCAATAAATGTTCATAATCTTTTATTAAATGTTTTAAGAAAAAGTCCAGAAAAGTAGCTATAGGGTAAGTTTTTGATTCCTCACCAGCAACGATGGGCCTATAAGGGGGGGTCTGTAGTGCTCTTATGAATCTTAGGAATGTCGAAAAAAGATGCTATCCTAGGTTTTTTATTCTGCAAAATCCCCCCACCTTGGGATCTAAACTGTTATCTAATAATAATTCTTCAATAATCATATCAATTTTCCTGTAAGAAATATTAATTTCATTGATAGAAACTGGGACATAGATACTATTGTCATACAGCCTCTCTAATATTTTACTTGAATAATTTAAGGCATTCGCTAATACAACCCCTCCCCCTTTGTCTGGTTTCATAATTCAAATTTCTTTGTCCCGACACAATTCGTCTAAAATTTCTTTTTCTCCTGTGGTCAAGTTTGGTGAATAGCCAAATTTTTTCTTTCTTTTTTTGTCCATACTCAGTTGGTAAATATCAGAAGTACATGCTGCTTAAAATACCTGTAGGGCTGGATGCAAAGGTAGATTGTATGTGCTTGTCTGTCTAAAATTCTTATTCCTAGTGGTATGTTGTTGTTCAAAGATAAGGGAAAATTTAATTTTTCTAACAAAGTGTTTTAATTCAAGAATAGCATCACTAACATCTAAACCCCTAGTAGGGACAAATTTAAAACCTTTTATGAACAGATGGAAATGTTCTGGTTTAATTTCGATCCCACTTAGGTTAAAAATCTTAAAGCCCTTGCAGGTTAAAGTTACCCCATCTTCATCAACTGTTATACTTTCCCTTTCTTTTTGATTTTTCCTTGGTTTCTTCCTTTCCCCTTCCCTGTAGAAAAATCCTGATCAGTACCTTCTTCATCATCCACATTCCCCCCCCCCCTCCACCAACAGGGCTATAAGATCCAGGCCCATTTTTGGGTCTAAAGGGTTGGAATTCCTAACCTCCGGACAGGGGCCATTCACATTCCTCCCCTCAATAGGGTTCTGAATGATAGCCCCTTCCAGAACTTCATTGACTACTCCCACTGAGGGGGGATGGTAGATCCCCTCTATTGTCATCCACATTAACGTAACCATAGTATTTCTACTTCTAAAAAGCCTACCCTTGAAAAGGTAGGCTTTATTATTTCTATATTGTTTTAAATTTCTAAATAATTTCTTTTGTTTACGTTTACAAATTTCTTCACATTTCCTATCCACCCTTATAAAACAATCTTCATACACATCACAGTAATGTTCAAATAACAAATCTTGCTTAATAGCTTGATTTAATTTCTTGGCATCCTTCAATAAAAATTCAACTTTTTGTCTAAAATATTTCAGCATTAGATTTAACATTTTAAATCCACATTCATTGAATACCTCGTTAAAAGCTTTTATCATGTCCATGTCATATAAAAACCCTCCGGGTATTTACAAACCCTCAAATCCTGTGGTACTATGTGCTTTTTCAAACATTCTTCTAAATACAGGATGTCCAAATTCACACTTTTAATTTTAAATAACTTGTTTTCCAAGTCTCTAATTCCCTCTTTCAGTGAACTCATCATTGCAGTCGATTTGGCACAGTTTGTGCCATAGTTCAAATCATAATTTTTTGAAAACAAGCTGTTATTGCTTTTAAAAGCATGGACCCATTCATTTAACTTAAAATTATTAAGTCCATTAAACAAAGTACCAGGTCCCCATTGAGCTGCCAAGGAAGAAGCAATGAAATTAGAAACAGTACATTGGTTGAACGCTCCGTTCCTACTTTGACTGGAGGAGTTCATTACCCCATTGGTCTCCTCATGTCGGAAACACACATCATTCCTCCCATTAGTTTCTCCATTTGGTGAAAGCAAGCCTTCGCCCCTCATTTCACCATCTCTGTTGTTCTTGCCAGAGAACAGCGACTGGCTCCATGCCCTGCACTGGGAAGGCAAAATGAACTCACGTAAGGTCATTATCAGGTAAATAAGACACATTGGAGTGATTAATTCATAACCCAATGTTCTCTCACCTCTGGAACAAACTTCCTCTACGCATCTAGAGTACCCCGCTTCCAACTTTCAAGGAAAACCTAGATGATTGGATTGGCAGCCTCTTATGTTCTTCTGGTCTATCCTGTCTTGCCCTACTTTAGGTTGGATGGAACTTCTGAATAAGAGTCTGAAGTCTCAGTCTGAAGACTGATTGCCTAGTATTTACCTATGAATCTATTTGTTCATTTGACCACAGTCTCACATCGGGCTGTGATTGTTGAGCAAGTGTGTGTGTGTGTGTGTGTGTGTGTGTGTGTGTGTGTGTGTGTGTGTGTGTGTGTGTGTGTGTGTTTACGTCCACACAAGAGAGGGAATGCAGTGGATTCCACTGTATGTGCATCCAACAGCAATGAGCTGAAATGCATTTCTGTTACTTGTAGTTATTTATTTATTTATTCATTTGACTTGTTATATTTAAGCATCTAAGGCATACACAGTCAATAAAGTCTCTGCAACTGATGAGTGCGTGTGTGTGTGTGTGTGTGTGTGTGTGTGTGTGTGTGTGTGTGTGTGTGTGTGTGTGTGTGATACACATATATATGTTGAACAGATTTTAAGTTGTCCATCTTCTTCAGCAAAACCAAGAATACTTTTTTTCATCAAAAAATGTTTGCAACTAAATGGCAGTTGCACTGAGTTTACCTGATTCATCCTGCTCATTTAATAACATTCTCTGTCATCCTCAACCACACCTATATAGTCTTTTGTATAGAATTCTTAAAGTGAGACTTGTTACAGCATACCTCTTTTCCTCTTAATGCAAGAATTCAAGACAAAGCAAAAAATAATGGCGGTACAAAAATCACAAAATCAAGGACAGATTTTAAGTACTGTTCCTATAAATTCAGAAAGTTGCTGATTTTGTGTTACTGTGATTTTTCTGAATGATATGAAGTCTGAGAATCAAATGTCTGTCATTATTCAGTGACTGCAATCCTTAATGATTTGGCAGAAAACCACAAAGTATATGATGAGCAGCAAATCAAAACAATGAGGCAGAAAAATCTGGATATTGAGCAGAATTATGGACAAAAGACAAGCATGAAAGAAAGAAAGTAAGAATATAAGTTTGTGTTTTTCCAAAGTAGTTCATGGGTACCTCATCTTTAACTATTTGCTAAATCCTGCAAAGCACTCTCAAAGGTCCCCCTTTACATGTATGCACGTGTGGGTGTGTGATTGAGTGCGTAAGCATGCCTGTGTGTGTGTGTGTGTGTGTGTGTGTGTGTGTGTGTGTGTGTGTGTGTGTGTGTGTGTGTGTATATATATATATATATATATATATATATATATATATATATATATACACACACACACAACACACACATATATATATGTATATATATATATATGGATCACCTTTAAAATCTCGAAAGCTCAAAATCCCGAACACAAAATCCTGAAAGCTCAAAATCCTGAAAACACAAAATCCTGAAACTCAAAATCCTGAAAACACAAAATAGACATACTGACGTCATTGTGGCTTTGCTATTGTTAGCCCTGTGGTGTTAGGTCATGCGTTGGGTTCAGGTAAGTGTGCGGTTGGTTTTATGTTAGCGTTAGAGGCGGTTTAAGTGAGTTAGGGTTAGGGCGCAGGTTAGGCATGTATGCAATAGTGACAAAAATTAGGGTTAGGGGCGGTTTAAGTGAGCTAGGGTTAGGGCGCGTCAGGTGAGTGTGCGATAGTGACGGACCTTAGGGTTAGGGTTAGGGTTAAGGTCAGTCGGTAGATATTAGTGTGTTTGTATTGGCATATTAGCATTATTTGTGTTTTCAGGATTTTGAGTTTCAGGATTTTGTGTTTTCAGGATTTTGAGCTTTCAGGATTTTGTGTTCGGGATTTTGAGATTCAGGATTTTGAGCTTTCGAGATTTTAAAGGTGATCCATATATATATATATATATATATATATATATATATATATATATATATATATATATATCTATATATATGTGTCCCATGAACCTTGTTGAATGGTACTTTGGTCGACAACTGTTTAATCATCCAGCTTGGTTGACTAAACAGATATTCGAAAGGCGTGAAAGGTCAACAATCCCCCGGTAGGGGAATATAAACTCTTCCCCAGGGACTGTGCAATCTCCGAGTTAGAATACATACTTAGTAGGGTGTATGGGGGGGGCATAGAACCCACATGAAGAGTGAAGGGGGCTTCTCCCCCTGTAGAAAACAATGCTTTTTTTTTTTTTCAGGTTTTGCATGCACAGAGCATTAGTAGCGTGTCAACATGCATAATGTCAGTCAATTTGTGTCAACATCATAAATCAAAATAGTAGTATTCAGTGATTTATATATATATATATATATATATATATATATATATATATATATATATATATATATATATACTTTGAATGAGCAAAAGCGCATATAACCAAAACCCATATTGCCGAGACAAGTTTGCCAGAATTCCATAATATTGAAAATTGAAAAGAATGAATTGCAGAAAACTGAACAGCAATTACTGACTTATAGTCACAGCATTAGTAAAATAGATGTAAAAATATCCTTTTCCCCAAGGTAATGCGACCTCGGAATTGGTATATTTAATTTGTGGGGGGGGGGGCACAGGGGATTGCACCCATGAAAAATGTTAAAAAGCAATTGTAATGACATATTTACCACAAGACTTTGATTTTTCCTCTGAATTGATTAGGGTATGTGTATTTTAGTGAAGACTGGTTTGCAATGCATGTTTTCACCGAAAAATGTAGTATAGGAACAGAACACTGTATTTATTTTTACACTTATGGTAAGGTCTTGTGGAATTATTGGAAGAGTCAGTAGTGTGAGTTTGTAATTGTGGTATAGAGTGAGTTATTTGAAAATGTAGTTTATCAGAAGTTTTCTGTTTATTTTTTATCAGAAAATCACTTTATCAATTGGTCAGAGGTATCCGGGGAGCTGTTTTCAGTCTTCTGCGATTCGTTCTTTTCAGTTTTTGATTTTATGGAATTTTGGCAAACGAGTCTCGGCAATATGAGTTTTGCTTATATGAGCTTTCGCTCATTCAGAGTTGTTTGTATGAATCATTAACCAGGGTAAAACACTGATCAAAATAGAAGGTTCAACCCAGGAAAAAATATATTTTTTTATTTAAGTATAAAATTCAAGGTAGAACATTAATAAAAGTTTACAGAAGGTAATATACAAGTGTTACAAAGTTATATAGCACAAGGTGGACATATTATCCCGTATGAAGTTAATACAATTTGTACATATTAGTTAAGTATTTTTGTGTGTGAACATCAAGGAGAGTTTACAGTAGGCATTAAACAAGTGTTACAGCGTTATATAGCACAAAGTGGACATATTTACCTAGTATAGCACAAAGTGCACATATTTATCCAGTATGAAGTTAGCAAAAGTTGTAAACATTACTGTGTGTGTGTGTGTGTGTGTGTGTGTGTGTGTGTGTGTGTGTGTGTGTGTGTGTGTGTGTGTAATCATGTTCTTTTGAAAAATGTCTGCTGTATTTAGCAAGATTGTGAAGTGTGGAGTAAGGAAGTTCCCGGGTTTCTATGATAACACATTATTCGTGTTTTTTTTTTCCTAAGATTTTTAACCTCACTTTTTTGCATTGCTGATTTTATATATTGCTTATATTAGTTTATTTTATGTAGGATTCTTTGTTTACCCATAAACTCAGAAAGTTTACATATTTATTTATTTATCATTTGTTAACCAAATAAATGAACTGGTCAGAGAACTGTTTTCAGCCATAGACTGGACCAAGTAGGCAAAGACAGTAGACAAAAACATTTATAATTACAAAAACTCAATGACTTAGGTAAATTACATAAAATAAAAAACTGTGTACATCACTTTACAAAGCAAAATAGGTTTCGAGGCACAACAAGACATTTTTTAAAATAATTTACCATATTAAACATTTTTATCTGTTCCATCCCATAAGACTCTTCCAGCAAACAGGCTGATTTTTCTGACATGTGACCACTGCATGTCCTCACAGTCATTCTCCTTGGCTTAGGAAACAATAGAAGGAATGTTCACCTGACTTGGTCTTGTGTTGCATCCATAAGAAGCTCCAAATCGATAGCTGAACTACATTTTTGGGTAAAACATCATGAACCTTCCACTGAGGAAGTCACTTCTTAGTTTGCTGTTTGCATGCTACCCTTCTTTATATACATTACATAACTGGCAATTCATTTTTCATTAACTAATACAATTAATTATCTAATGAAAGTGCTATGAGAGTTTTCCAAGCACAAATCCCTTTTACACACTTTTAAAGGCATATACTTCATTTCCAAGTAGAACATATCATAATAAATATATGCATATCTATATCTATATATGCATATCTATATCTATTTATATATATGGGTCCACTTAATATTTTCATTGGTCATCTGTTTAGTCAACAAAATTTAGTCAACTACAGAGATGTTCGACAAGTGTGCAAGATCACACAATTTTCAGGTTAGGATTCAGGAAAATATGCCCTTTCCCCAACATTGTGTGAGTTAGTATATATAATTAGCACAGCCCCCTCGAGGATTACTGGGGAGTTTGCCCTCTGCAAAAAAACAATGTTTTATAATATTTTTTAATTGTAAATTTTACATGTGCTGAGATTGTTGTTCATCACGTGTATAGTAGCATGCCGAAGTCTGCAAAGTCGACTTTTTGTAGATGACTTTGTGAACATTGATATTTTGTGTTCTGTGAAAATTCAGTACACCCATATATATATATATATCTATATTTATATCTATATCTACCTCTATATCTATATCTAATTCTATATCTATATCTATATTTAGAAACATAGATACACAGCAAACACACACACACACACACACACACATATATATATATATATATATATATATATATATATATATATATATATATAGAAAGAGCAAGAGAGGGAGACAATAATAAAGTAGGAGGGCTTGCCCCCCTGCATAATACTGTTTAGTTTCTATATATTTTTTTTTTTGTTTTTTTATTTTACTGTTTTTGTTCCGTGAAAGTGCATTTTCGATATAATGCACTTTTGCGGAAGTGTATTATCGGAAATATGGTTAGATGAACCATATTTTCGATAATACAGAGTAGACCCACATACATACATCACATTTACACAGTCAGTATGGGCTTCCCTTTTTGCTCTTGTATTTGTTACTGTGTTTTTATTGTTATTACCCTTGGTACAACAGTTATCTGGTTTGCAATTCTTACTACTTTCTTCTTTGCAAAACAGAAAAGTCAAAAAAGAAATACACAAGACAGGTGTGCCAATAGGTTACTTGCTAGAGCTGAAATGTATGCATCTATAGTTTTTAGAAAATCCAAATCATTTGATGTTACAATGTCTCTTTAAAAAGTCCTTTTTGTAGCTGTAGCAGTTGTCAGTTGTCTAATGCAGCATAATATTTACTTCATTACACAATTTATTTAATCACTACAATGACAAATATTTTTCTCAGGCAAAATATAAACAGATTAATAGTCCGAAAATGATTTACAAGGTCTTGTTTTATATATATATATATATATATATATATATATATATACATATGTATATATATATATATATATATATATATATATATATATATATATATATATATATATAAATTATATATTTATAGAGAGAAAGTTATGCAATATAAACAGACATTGCTAAAAGGGCAATCACAGGTGCATCAATAATGAATTCCATTTGTTGAGCAAACCATGATCTCTTCTCCTGAGCCATTTCGACTCCTTCTGTTGCTGTCCCACTCTCTTCCTCTGTCCAGCAGCTCAACTGCTATCAATTATTAATTGCAGAGCTTTAGTTGCACTGAAGACATTAGAATTTTCATCAGCTTCATATGGCTACAATACATGATTACAATCTGACTTTTCTGTCATAATCTTTAAAAGCATAAACCTCTTTACTTAAAATTTTTGTTGGAACAGAAGAAAATGCATATTAAAAAGGTGCAAAAGTTAAGAGCCGTACAGTGAGGAAATGTAAATCATATGAACAGAAATTCAGCTGCACATGAAGCTATTTATTTCACGGTTCTTTTATGTCTGTGTCATTTATTAATTTTAATGATACTTTTGCTGGAACAAAAATTCTATCGTGATTCAGCTTGACTTTTACTTAGATGTATTGTGTAATGCCTAATGTCTAATCTTTCTTTATCACACTGCACTATGCTGTGTACTAAATAAACAGTGAACCTGTATGTTCATCAAAGAATAACAGCATGGAGACAACAGCAAAAAGGTTTGCATTCTATTAGCTCTTCCCAGGAGAGGAATGCCAGGGAATTGCAAATAGATGACAGCATTCATTTTATAGTATCCTGGTTTAGGTGGGTCAGTGCAAGGACAATCTGAATAAAAATGACAGTGGGTAGCATGACAGATGTCAGCGTGTTCAGGCACTGTAAGACAAAAATGAGGGCATATAACAAGTAGCCGCTATGAGAGGGGTACTTATGCATAGAAGCTGTCTGCCTGAAGGGAGTTAATGCTAAGGAAGTGTGTAGGTACAGTCAGTGGTGAAATATTTGTAGTATCCTTACAGTACATACTATATAGACTACAATGCATAAAGAACAGTGAATGAAAACACTCCTGTCTACAGCTAGAGACGGATAAGTTAACCAAACAGGCATCAGGAGCTGTTTATACCTACAAAGCAAGAGAGAAGAACATTGGGAGAGTTATCAATGCCCATAAAGTTATTCCGAAAACAGAAAAGGGGACCTGGAAAGAAAGATTCTAACTCTGTCGGATTCCCAAGCTGCTTCTGTATGGATGAGGGAAAGAGAAAGCAAAATAAGATGTGCCGTTCTGAAAACACGAGCTTTCCTCCGTAATCTGCAATGAAATGTTGATGTATGCACTTTTTTCAGTGTGATGTTTCCCTGTCCCCCACTTTCTGCCTATATCAGTAGGTAGAGAATTATTTTCATATTAAGAAATTTAGAGTGTACACCCAGAACACAGAAGGCCAGCCTTTTACAATATGTGGTACAGGTGTCAACGAGATTTTGCAAGGGATGACTTTATATTTTTGTTCTGTGGGCACTGAAAGCACCTAGCTGAAGAAGACAAACTAAGGATCCACCGAGTTCACTTATCTATTTGCATGTGAGTCTTATTTAGCTGTCTCTTCTCTTCCCCGTTCACCTAACCAAAGCTAAACTGCTGTAATTATATTAACTGGATTACAGCAGAAACCTGTCTCACTCAGAAACATAATGTTGCTCCTTTGTTCAGCTGCTCTGTTAATGTAAAACTAAACAGTATTATTTTCCATAAGTTTAATGACTATGATTGTAATACTATACTACATTGTATTCTACATGATAATGTAATTTAAATGTATCAATGAGAACATGTATTTGTGAATGCATTCTGGGCACGGTTATGGTTGACAGCAGTTATTGGACCATTTCACTTACCAGGGTAACAAAGTTAAATAAATAAATGAATAAATGAATGGATTGTGGATTGCCTATGTACTAAAATTAGATTTTATATGTTAAGCTTTTGAAATTCACTGAAACTGAAATCTGCATATCTGCTATGTCAAATTTTATGGTCAGATGGTTCAGGTTAACGCTGAAAACGGTCCTTTTGCCAGTCCATCACCTAGCTAACAAAATAACAATTAATAAATAAGTACAACTATCATTCCCTCCATTGACTTGCAGTCCATCAATGCCTGTAGCAGGTCATAGGTCATTTCAGTGTCCCCCTGCCATTCCCATAATAAAAATGAAATCATACCACCTATTGCATATGCTTTCTTTTTATTCCATCTTTTTTTATCCTGTCTACCACTCCTACCTGACTAATGACATTTTGTGCCTCCACATCAATTATTTCCTTCACTGCCAGTGTCTGCAGCCTTCCTTGTTGTGCCATATTTTCTATCCCATAATCATTTCAGTAGAACTTATCCTCACACTCTGACACCTTGATGCTCTTTTCCCTTTAAGGTCTCCAGGACTATACAGTGCATTTCAAGTTTCACCTTAAAAGTACCTTGTTATAGTAGAAGTGTAATATTTGCTTTCTTTAACCTGGCTCTGTGACACAGAGGGATGGGACCCTGACTTGCAGTTCAGAACACTGGGCTTGATTAGTGACCCTGGCACTTGAGGAGCAAGACGGTGAAGGGGAGGAGTGAAGGAATATGGTCTGCTTGCCTCTCGCAGGGGATGAGAGCGGATTGTGTGCAGTTGGAGATATGCTGGACAATGACTTTCCCTTATAAGGACTGGGGACACTAACATCTGTGCTTTAAGGGGACAGCCAGGGCTGTTAGGTGGGAAATCCCCTTGCAGAAGTGAAGGGATGTCCAGCCAGCTCATTGCATATCACTCCCGATTGTTTCACAAGTGGAGAGTGATATGGCCAGGGATAAAACAAAGAAACCCTTAGGACTACCCTTGATCTCTGTATGAAGGATGGACCTTCCCAGCTGACCTTCACCTGGTGATTCAGAACAAATGGGCAGACTGACTGAAAGGGAGCTGATGATCAACAGACCACACAGACAAAGTGTGCAAAACAAAAATTGTTTTCCTTGTGACTCCACATGCACTCTCTGCATGCTTCCAAACATGTGATTGGCATTCCCCATAGTCATCTTTTTTCTATAATGTATGACTGAGCATAAAGGTGATGCCTACTCCAAATTTTTCCTCATCAGCCTCCCTTTAATTTTCTTAACTGGCACATGTATATCACACAGGGATTTTTACCCTCTGAATGGCATAACTGTGCACTTCTTTACATCTATGCCCTTATTCATCTAGCTTTATGTGTTCTTGTTGGTGCCCTGCACTCTTCAGCCCTGACTACAACATCGTTTTTAGTGATGACTGCAAATAAGTCCATCCTGTTTTGCACCTTGTTATTTAGAACATAACAATACTTAAACAACAAAGAGGCTTGTAACTTTCTATATAATTATTGGTTTTCCATTAGACGATACTTTTCAGCACCTCTTTTTTGCCCTCTCTGCTTGGGCCATCACACCCTTCCTCACCATTTTGCCCCATTATATTTTCTTTAGTACAAGTGAGGCAGAAGTCAGGCTAACATGAATTGTCAACCATGGCAGTGGATTTTTCTGTGTATTCACCTTTTGTCCCACACCATGCCTGGCATGAAACGATATCACTATGTCTCTATGTCTATGGGCAAATTCTTGACGCATTTCTCCATATTTGTAGTGTGGTCTCCATTGTAAGTCATAGCAAGCCCCCTCTCTTCCACCAGGATTGGCCAGCTGGCAAACCTCCAGTCAAAGAGCTTTCTCGCTAGATTACCTTTTTGGACCCCTATACTATTTAAATTTATCACTAGCATTATATGTGGCATAGTATCACAGACATTGCTGATACCCAAATATATCTCAGTCGCTGCCTAATTTATGAACCAGTCTGGTGGTATAGCATAAAGGGTTAGTGTTATGAGCATGTAATGAGCTTCATCTTGTAGTCCTAGGTTTCAATTCCCTTCTCATTTATTCAGTGGTCATTATTCCTTCTGTCCAGTTCTCAGTCATGTTCTCTTGTCCCTCACTCCCATACTCTGGTCTCTCACTGCTTTGTTAAAACAGGATTAAAGAACATATTTCGATACTCTCCTTCCTCCTTGGTTTCTTCTTACCCACCCCTCCTGCATTCAATATTGCAGTTACTCTTAAAATCTTCCAGTACCTCTTTTCACATCTAAAATATTAACATGCCTCAAACTGTTACACTAACATCATTTACTGAGAAGAAAAGTGGCATGTGTACCTACCCCAGCCTTTCTCTCCACAAAATAAATTAATACCTCTAATTTAAAGGATTATTTAGTTTAGTAAAGGTAATTTTACTGGCTTTATTTTAAATAAATAAGACAACTACTCCCACCATTCTTCTGATAGGTCACATTGTTAGTGACATCATCGTTTTAAGTGGCGTTTGGATGATGTGGGTTTTCACCACATTATGTCACCAGCGTAATGCTGATGTGTGATGAACTGACATCTCCTTTCATCTCACTCTAGTTTGGAAGGAAAGCATATTAATAAAAAATAAAAATTAGTTGTATGATGTTGAGGTTGCCCTTCAGAAAGTCAATGAGGAAAACATTGATTTTCACAAACATGAAAACAGACAGGCAACGATTAGAAGCTAACCACCTAATTAAGCACAGAAGTCACACAACCTCAAGAAAAGAGTATGTTCTCATTCACATGGGTATGCAAGGATGCAGAATAATTAAGAATCGGAATGGGAGAGCACTGTTCCCACATAGGAGCATATGGAAGTTTTGACCCATACTAAAATCTTAAGGGATATTCAGAAACACATAATGTACTGTTCAGTCCTGTTTCTAGAATTATGAGGGAGGGAGTCAAAGACCATTGTAATGCAACAGCAATATGAGCCCTCCAGCAAGTTACACTTCTGAGGTCTACAGTATAATGACTCATGTAAATATGTCAGACGTGGAATGAGGTAATGTACACTATAATCAAGATAGCATGGTAGAGCAAAAACAAGTTCTACCACCCTGTTTCAGAGAAAAGCAGTGAGGCCTGAACACAGTAGTTTGATAGTATACACCCATTGCTACATATGACAGCAGCAAGGCCATTAGCACCACAGCAGGTAAGTACAGTAAGGCGGTGTGTGTGTGTGTGTGTGTGTGTGTGTGTGTGTGTGTGTGTGTGTGTGTGTGTGTGTGTGTGTGCTTGGCACATACATGCACATATGTGTGTCTGTGTAGGTGCAAGATTGTGTCTGTATCGATTTATGCATGTATGTGTGACTGTATGACAAAATGTGTGTGTGTGTGTGTGTGTGTGTGTGTGTGTGTGTGTGTGTGTGTGTGTTTGTACATGCCTGTGCAAGCGACAGCACTGAATGGGTCACTGGGGGAATTGTTAATCCAGTCGCTCCCACTGTATTAATTGTTTAATACAGAGACATGAAATTGCGTCACTAACAAGCTTTTGCTCAGTGTAATTCTTGCACATCTCAGAACCAGTAGCTAAGTTTGTAGCACTGCTAGAGTGCAATAATGAAACACCAGTGATGCTGTGGAGTTAATCTTTCTGAACACCACCATTATTTTTAAATTTGTTAGCTGTCTGTGTTTTTGTTCAGGCTTCCAGTGTTTGACCTTCCTTCTTCGTCTTTGTGAAACTTGACATTTTGATGGTTGACTATGACAGCACGCCTGATGATGAGGAAAATGGGAAAGAGGCTGAAAGAGAATATGCAACATTCTGATTGACTGCTTTTGGTCAGTTTTCACAAAACAGAATGATGGAAAGATGCATTTAGTGAACAGCAGAAATATCCAGGCTGAGGAATTGATCCAAGCCTTTTCACAAAAGTGAGGATAACAAAACCTTTGAAAATGAAGGTAATTCATTCAGGGGATCATTGTGGGGTTGACCCCAGTGATTTAATTCCCTGTGTCAAGAACTAATACAACTATTTACAAATGTCTTTAATGAGTCATGGAAGGATGGAGTAGTCCCTTACACAGAGGAAAGCATTCACAATTCCACTTCACACAAGAGTAGAAGCATAAAACGTGGGGAATTGCAGGCCAAACTGGTTCACCCCAATAGTAAAAAATGACAGAATTCCTTTTGACAAAAATATGTGAAACATTCATTGAGGCCAGTAGAGTGCAGGATCCTAGGTTATGTGTATCCATCTCCCAACACATCATGTCAGGGAAATGTGATCAGATTCATTGACTGTTTTACTTAATTACTAAAGCAGGGTGTGAATACTGATGTGGCTTAATTAAACTTTAATAAAGCGTGTAACCTAGTACCATACAATACATTAACACAGATGTTATAATACCTTCATGTAAGAGGTAATATGGCAGACTGCATAGTGCAGAGTGCTGGTAAATGGAGTCTACACTGAGGAAAGCAGATTTTCTCCTTTTGTTCTGCAACCCTAAGAATAACTATCCTTAGTATTTTCAAAAGTAATACTGTGAGAGACAGAAAACGTATGCCTCTTTGTAAAAGGATACCAAGGTTTGAAACAGAAGTAATTCACAGGTGATGCGTACAAGATGAAAAACTTTTGGAAACTGCAATAATAATGTATTATATGGCAGTTTAAAGTGGATGTAAAGAAATTCAAAATAATGCACATTGGAAGGAAACTCTAGTGAAAGAGTACACATTAAGGAGGGTTATAGGGTGAAGTTTTTTACCAACAAATGTGGAAACAGTCCTTGGAACATTTATTTCAGGTGTCTTCCATGTGGAAAATCATAACAAGTAGGTTACAACAACTTTCTGCATTATTGAAATGATACCTGGATTCTTGTCATGAATTCATACATTGATGCCTATTGATCTTGACTAGTAGGCTGTGCAGAGAGTTGTCATTTGGAAATATAACTTGCTCCATGGTTTGGAGAACTCAAGAGTTTATTTTCATTAGGGGTACAAGGGAGATGAAGGCCTGCTGAATGAGCAGAGAGGATGAAGCTTGAAACATACAAAATAGGAAGTGAGTTGTCAGTTTGGTATTCAGGCTGCGATTGAACAGGTTTCAATATATTAAATGCTGATGGGGTGAACGATATATTTCTTGCATGCGTAGGGTGTGATGTTATCTGTAGAAACTGGAAGAGTATTACTCCTCTGTCTATATCCACAGAAGCATTCCATTTGAAGTATTCTGTATAGTTTTAGAGGGACCTTCTCTGCTATGACAAATGGAAATTAAGCCATTCAGAAATGGGCCAACAGTATGGCATGATTCATGCATCAGAAGCATTTGAAGAAATGTTAATGGATGTTAACCTGTGCACGTGTGAGAAAATGAGGAAGAAGAGAGATTCAGGAGACAAGCACATACCTCTCAGTATCTAAAACATTTCAAGAGGTTAATATCTTTTAGAAAAATAACTGCAATAAAATAAGATGTGCAATCTAAAAATAAAAGTAGTATTGCTCAGGGTGATGTGAGGAAACATTTTTTCACCACTGAGGTTGTTTGTATAGGACAGCCTATAAGGGAATTTGTAGACTCAAAATGGTGAAAGGATCTGAGGTGGTGGTGGACTACAATAGAGATATCTTGGAGAGTAGCAAAGGTTGGCTGAATACAGCCTAGGTTAGATTAAAATAGCAGGCATCTAGAGGGGTCAGAAAATGACAGACAACGTGAGCTCAAGCTGTCCTTATGTGACATGACTTTCAGTATATTGCACTGCACATCGGAAAAATCTTTCTTTCACTGTTGATGCAAGGGTATGTAACTGATTTATTTATTTATTGACATTTTATTACCAGGAAAGTCTGACTAGGTAGGAGACCATTTTCAGCAGAGGCCCAGGGAGAAAAGCTCCTAAGTTTTACAAAACATTTTAAGAACAATAATTTTACAATCTTCAAAAATAATACAAAAAACATCTTCACACTGGTTATGAATAGACACAAGTTATATGACAATGATTTAATATTTAACGAAAATTAAATGAGAAATTCAAGGTAAGTTAATATAATAAAAAAGGATTTGCAATATGAAGTGTGAGAAGAGCAGGTTTTATGGTATATTTAGAGAGAAAGCCAGGGGAGAGAAATTGCTAGAAGCAGGAAGTGAGTGAAGAAGGAAGAGTAAGGAGGTGTAAGGTATGAACAGGTACCTGTTCACTTTTAGGGATGTAGTTTATCCTGGTATTGAGCAGGACCAGAGCCAGCTTTTGGCTAGAAAGTCTTTCAGGATGGTTTTGAAGGATGGGAGGAAGGGTATTGATACAGCGATATAATTATAAAGTACAGAGACAGGAAAGGATGGGCACTGTAATGTCTCACACTGTTAGCAATTAACAAAGGCTGAAGAATCCACTTTGAATACACATAAATTATTCATCTTTTCTGTCTTTGCCCATCAGATGAATACTGAAGAATGAGCGATCTGCAAAGCTGGAGCAATAACATTAGTGCACGGATGTTCTGATTCATACAGATATAAGAGTAGATTGGCACCATTATGATGGGACAGCTAACTTGGAAGCATATTTAACTTCCTCAGTGAACAAGTTGTAAAAGCTTTGAAATTCATAAAGCATGTCTTTTTATAACTAAATTCATAAATTATATATTGAGGGAGCTCCGTGTTCTTTAAGACAGTTTTTTCACAGATGAAAAAGTACTCAGGCTTATGTAATATAGCACTGGTAGGTGCAGATTGCCAGAATGTAATGATAATTCTTGTTCACATGTGCTTTTTAGGAATGATTTAATGAATTATTTAGAATTCCTAAAGTACTACATACATTTTAAATTTCAACTAGATGCTGTATTCAATAGCCTAATCTACATTAATGCATTTTATTTTATTCTAGATTTTGACAATTAAGGAATGAGTCAGTGACAGAGTAAATCCTACAACATTTACACTGCATCCAGAAAAGCTAATATTAACTCTTCAAGAAGAGCTTCCTACCTTTTCCAACATGTCAGTATAATCTGGGCCACCGTTTTAAAAAATTCCATTGACATGACCGAACTTACTTGCTGGTAAGATTTACAGAATCGTTTTCAGTTCTTGAAATGCCACATAATTCATTTATTGAGCAGTATGACATAGTTTTAACATATTTTGAGTGCACAGAGTAGAAAACAGAACATATAGACAGATTATGACATCACAGTGGGATGTGGCCAGAGGCTTGCATCATGACATGTGTGACCAGTGACACTACAGCTGGCCCTGGCAAAAAAAGCATTATGTCAGATATCAGTGCATTCCTCTAAAGTTCAGTTATTCTCAACAAGGCTATTGCATTCATAGGAATTGTTCAGCTGTTTTAACTCTCTTCTTCAAGTTGCAGGTGGTCTCACTTTTTTATTCTTTCCCTGGTCATCAGCTAAGTTTATAGCTTTTGCTATCAATGATTATAACTCGATCATTTGCATGCACAGCTCCCCACTCCTTAGCACACAAAATCTGGAAAATGGCAGAAATAATGGGGGGACAAAGTCCTAAATAGGGACACATTTTAAATATTGTTTTTATTATCTTAAAAGTTGCTAAAATAACAGATCTTGTGTTACTATACATTTTGCGAAGGATGTGAAGTCTGCAAGTGAAATGCCTGCCATTATTCATTAAATTCAGTCCTCACTGATTTGCCACTAAAATCCAGTAAACCATAAATCTCACTAGGAACAGACCAACCATATGAGGCAAACATCTGGACAGTTGAGAGGTATGTTTGCACATTATGTCCTTGATCATAATACATTGAATACATTACATGTAATATATCACCTTAGTAGTTCAAATTAAGAGTTCTTTTGTAAGGGGAAAAGGCTCCCCACCTCTATATTCACCAAGCTTACATACATCAAGTTATGGTCATTCGATGTTGGGGAAGAGGGAAGTCTTCAAAACACTGCATTGTAGTTTTGGGCAATGATTTGTTTCACTTTAATACAAATGAGGAAACGATTTCCAAGATAATGCATCATGGGGACACATGGGGCAGACAAACTTTCTGCACAGTTTAGTGCTGTTTGTATTTTCAGTTTCTGTAAAGGCTATTGAATATATCAAAGTATGTTGCAATTAATGAAGCATTTTCATACTTTGAACTGCAGATATAACTGCATCTCACCACTGATGCCCCTTAAATATGTCGGGGGAACTCACATTTCCAGTGTTGTGTTTTTTTGTCTCCTGTAGATTTATTTTTACTATGGCCATTTCCTTACCAAGAACAAGTCATTACTTCTCCTAGAGTGCATTGCGACTTGCATAATAAAGCAAAGTGGGTGCCAGTTCTAATTCCGCATGCTGCTTCCTCATCTCACTTTAGGTCAGTGCATGTATGTACCACTATGATGGTCATAGTTATGTCTTAAGAATAGTTCTACATATGAATGACTCTCCTAGTAATCTGTGTTTTTTTACAACTTTATCAGATACTTTAATTTGCTTTTTTCTAGTGTTCCAACCAAATGCTAACAGTACTTTGACCTTCTCTTCCCCGCCATTTAAAAGCCTTGAAATTAATTTGGTTGTATACCACTATATAACCTATTATGCTGCGGTGGTATGGCAGTAGCATTGTTACCTCACAGCGAGAGCATCTCCCGTTTGATTCTCGGCTGGGCTTGGGAGTGCCTTCTGTGCGGAGTCTGCATGTCTTTCCCGCGGTTGGGTAGCATTCGAAAGACATGCGTGCGTAAATGGGTGTGCCTTCTTTGAAGGTTGGGCGTCGAGCTGGCACCTCAGGGTTTCGTAAAAATCTACTGCCAATCATTAGCGGACCAGAGTTCCACTGTGGCGACCCCTTACTGGGAAAAGCCGAAAGACAAACAACCGCTATATAACCTATTCCAGCTGCGATGAATGAATGCCTTTTTCTAAAGCTTTCTTTTCATTTCTTTTCTATTCCATGTACCACCTAAAATTTAGCAACCAATAATGCTATGTACATCATGCCTGTATCATGCTAATATTGTTTTACTTTCAGATTTCCCGAACAGGCAGTGTAGGGTTACCAGTGGTTTTGGTAATTTAGTAATTTAGATACATTTAACAGTACTACTCTCTGCACTGCTGCATTTTACTATATGCATCTTTGTTACTCATTACACTTAATGACGTATAAAGTGCTTCAGTTATAACTGCCAGTTAAAAGCACTACACCAGATTGCAGGATGCAGGATGCAAGCCAATGTCAGTACAGCACAAACACACCAGCAATAACAAAAAGCACTATTACTAAATGTTTGAAAGTGGAACAGTTTGTGTCCCTCATTTAAAGTACTACAATGAACTGGTGCCCTGTGGATATTCAGGTTTGTCACTAATAAAAATCCTGTAAAAACAGATTTTCTGTTTCTGTAATGCTGAGTTTCAGAAATAATCCAGACTAGACACAATGTCATTCAACTTTTTATTCAGCAGACTTCTTCAGATGTGTAACAAATGTTGTTAAAATACAAGATCTCTTTATATATATATAGCTGTCTTCATGCAAAAGCGGTGAAAAGGAAGCACCCAGCTGAATGGGGTAGTTTCTTCGGGTAAATGACTACCCTCCCATCCAATGGTCATTGAGAGCACAGTTGTCCACTATAATGATGGAAAGGGCCACTTTCATTTGAATAGAGGTATCTGAGTGATGGAGATAATCCCTGATTTGTTACTTGGCAACATCCATCTGAATAGCGGTAAACAAGTGGTGGAGATAAGGATAATCCCTGGTTAGTTATTTGGCCACCCCCATCTGAATAGTGATATCTGAGTGGTGGAGCTTGGAGTCATCCATGATTTTTTTATTCTAAATCACATCACCAAAAGCCACTTTACGTTCATATTGTTACCCATACGTCTAAAACAGTCTTTTTCTAGTCACAGTCAAATTTTCTTGTTCATCTTCAATTAAAGCACTGATAGCCTGCTTTTAGAGGACAAAACTCTGGCTTAGATTTGTTTACTTTAAATATCAAAAAGATCACAGTAAAGGTAGTCGTCTTTTATGTGGCATAGATCAAGATTAACTTATAGATATTACTTGACCAATGTTTCTCAAATAACTAAAATTAGGCTTACTCCTGGCCTTTTATTAGTAGTTGGAATAGCCCTTTTTGTCTCCAAACTGCTGTGGCACACGTAGACTTTTTTCTTTATCTTCCTGTCCAGTTTTATCAGAGTAAGTGTTTGTTGAAAAATCATATTGAACATGGATAGTGCAGATCCTTTTGTTCCTGCGTGGGTCAGAGGTTATTCAAGCTTGATCATTCCACCCAGTTTTAAGGGTGTAGAATGAGAATACATAGCACTTTCACTAGACAAACTTCATCTGATCACAAACAAAAAAACAAAACTGCCTGGATGCCAGACCTAAGTGTTCAAATTGAGAATAGCTTTCTGAAGGAAGTAGAGGGGGGATCAGATTGTAGAACATTTAAATGTCATGTTAAGTGAAATGCCAGTTGAGTCTGTAATATAGAATAAAATAAATTAAATAAAATTAAACTACAAGCCAGATGAATCACAGTTTGAAAACCAGAAATACAGATAAAAATGCAAATGAAAATACAATAAAAATAAAAAAAAAAATAACTGAAAAACAGGAAATTGTGCACAAAAACTGGAATGTCTTGTGAGAAACAGGATGGGTATACCTTCAGTATGGCACTAGTGGTCAGTTGCATGTTTGCTTTTATATGTAACACAAGAGTGTGAGATCTACAGACAAATTCACTTAATATTTTTCCTTCTCTTTCTCAATGCCACTAAAGTGATTTATTAGTCTTTATGCATCATTTGTTAGTAAAATTTTTGTCTTTCTAAAGTAAAAAGTGGTTTCACTCCGTTACTGGGGCTCTGTGTTGTTGTCAGAGTGGAATTATTTGACTCTGACACTAGCGGGTGTTTCTCAAGTTAGTTTGTACTGTTTGTTACTGTTTTTCTAACTTATTTTCAATGTTGTGGTGTTATTTCCATACCTCTAGCATCTCAAAGCTTCACCCATCTTTTCTTGTGGGGTTTGTTCTGCTGGGATGTTGCTTAAAACAGATTCCCAACAAGAAACTGCACTTTTAGCATTCTGAGGTGATAAGCGCTCTTAATTCCTGTCAACCTTTTCTAACACCTTACATCTGAACCCACGGTTATTGTTTCCATTATTTTTTTTTCATTGACATCGTTGGCCTTTTCTCTTCCTTCCCTTTTTTGCCCCAGCCCATCTTAACATGGCATGTTTCTTTTATTTATTCTCTTATCTGTAAATATAAATAAACCATATTTACCTTAAGAACTGTTTTGTTTATCTTGCATTGTCCTTTTATGTGTAACATTCTCTCCCAGATCAAGCCAGGGGCCTTCTCTCCATGATGAATTATGTCTTCTTTCATCAGTAACAATGAAAGAGAATATTTCTTACCTTTATACAAGTTGCTATACTTTTAGTTGTCCATACAAGATGACCCCCTTTCATCTCATAGCCTGCATACCACTCCTTACATCCTTCACTGGGCATACGAGGGTTATTTCAGCATGTAATATAGTCTTAGCCTGCACGCTGTCAGCTCCTTTCCCACTTCTGTAGCACATCTCTCCTTTTATTATCCTTCTGCTGCTCTGCTTGATTCATCTGCACACTCTAAAGACCAGTTCAAATTCTGCAAACATTCTGTGCTCCATCACTGCACATCTGAATCCCCAGGTCCTTCTATGCCACTGTCTCCCCACTGGTGAATCTCTCTCCTTCTGTATCTCTATTCCCCAGCCCTACGTCTACTTCCTTCACTCTCCAGTCCATGTCTCCTGCTCATTTTGCTCCTTGGTCTTCTTACGTAGTTATTGTATTTGTTGTTGTTATTGCTGCTGTATTTTTTTCTGCCTATATCGCCGTAAACCACTACCTCATCCACCCATTCTTAGTCTTACCATTTCACAACACTGTGTTTTATCCGCCTCCTTTTGCTGACATCACTTTGCATTCTTTTCATAAGTTCTTTTTTGTTTCTTTTCTTGGCTGTTGCTTGCACCTGCAACAGACATTACCTGGAACCATGTCTCTGCCTCATTCCTAGGTCTCCACAATTTCAGTTGCCACTCTATATTTGGTATATACTTTGAATTCCAAACTTTGTTGCTGCTATTTCAGTTTCTAACTTGTACAGACTCTACAATGAATCTTCTTGCTTCCTGTTCTGTGGATAGCCTGAGACATTCTCCTGTCCAAATAACAATCAAAATAGCAGGGTAGTTCATACAGACTAGAATCCCAGCACTTTCAATGGGCTAAACAGGTCAGCTATACCTGTTAGTAGTTTATGCAAGGAGTCAGAATAATCTCCTATTATTTTAATGAACTTACTTTTAAAGGGATCACTTTTAGAGATATGGCTTGTTGTAATAATTTCTGTATTATTTTAAAGCTGCTCAAGCAGAATAAACCATGCCATGGCTGCTGTTGTATCCTGCCCACCCTTGGCTGGTCTCACCACCTGCCCAGTCAAAGAATTCCTTCAAAAATCACCCTTTTTGTCTGTGCAGATGGAATCCACTGTCCAAAAGCCTCAGTATAGAAGTTGTAGCTATATTTCTGGAATCTGGATGAATATGTGGATTGTACTAATACTACTTCATGTGGCCATCCTAGGTCTATTCCTAGGTCATCTAACTTCCACAATTTCTGTTTTAGTTCTGCTAGCCCCCTGCTGTGCTTTTGCACCTCACATTGCAGTGCTGCTCTGTCCTCCTCCAAATCCTGGGTTCTTTCCTTTAATTTCAAAACTTCTTTTTGATGGCTTCCTATTCTTTCCCTCATAATTTACCTATGTTCATCAACTCCCATCAGCTTTTGAAATAATTTATAGAGACTCTTCTCTGGCAAAGCTGCTGTAAATGCTGCCATCTGTTGCTCCTGTATTCAATTTCCTCAGTCCTGGGTTTCCTTTTTTCATTCTTCTCCACCAGGGACTAGCTAATTTTAACTTTTCAATGTCCCGTTGTCCATCGCTCTAAGTTTAATCTGCCATTTTGTCTGGGTTCGGTGGCACCCTCCCACTGTAATAATATAATTATTTGTAGCAATTGTCATGTAGATAGATGTGTGGATGGCTGAAGAACTGTTACCAGCTACTGCTCAGTCAGCAGAGGGGCCGCAACCAGGGAAGCAGTGTATTACTTCAGTTATGCAAGGTCTGTGGCCAGGAAGTTGCTGAGAAATACTGCCTGGCTTTATATGACATGTAAGCTTCGCACATGACTCCTTGTAGGTAGTGGTGCAGTTCAATACATTACAGAACAAAAGTGTAGCTGTTACTAGGTATAATTGCATATAGAACATTCTGTCTACTATATGGGTAAACTGCAGGACTGCCCCAGACTTCAGCTGTCTGAGTCTTTGGTAAGCACTTTGTAGTCATTTGTCACCTGTCTGGGAAACATATGGAATCTTTCCATGGCAGTGCTCATGCCACACAAGTTCTTGGCTTAACAATAAAGACCCCCCCCTCCAGCAAAAATCCCAATATGTATGTGAACCAGAAGAGAAGACAGTCATTGAAATATCAGCCTGTGTATGCAACAGATGGTCCAATGAAAGCCCATCAACTGGCTGGAACTTCATTTGCCAAAGTATGTGAAAGGGTAAGTTGTTTTGTTGATGTCATTTTGTTGATTTTCACTATCTACAAGGTTCTCCCATGACTATAGTGCTTTAGTGTGATATATTACTTTGGATAGTGTTATACAACCATAAACAAAGTACATGTAAATGATAGAGTTGGGTAGGCAAAGCCACCACACTGGACTAAACTTAATGTCACTTGTCTTATTTGTTTTGTTTTATGAAATGTTTTTGATATTATTTTATAGAATGCAGAAAAGTTTAGCATTAAAATAATTTATTTATGAGATTTTATCAATGGTCTTATAAGGTTTGATTAGTTAGTTAGGTGTCTGGTGTGATGTTGCTTGCAATATGTTTATTAAACAAACTGTGTTTTCAATTGTAGACACATTTGATGGACGTTTCAGAAGATTAGCTATCCTTTCTTTTGATACAGACTTAGACTAGTAATGTACCTATCAGTAATGCACATTGTATGTATAACATACACCGCTGGAAAATAACAAATTGACACATAGTTGGAGGACATTCTCGGAAAGGTATATACTTGGTAAATAGGATCATGATTTATGACTTAATTTTTTTTCTTGTATAATTATTTTTCAGGTGATAGTGAATTCCCCTCTGTACCCTGAATGATGTAATTGACCTTACAGTCTTCATATATTTGAAAAAAATTAAACAGTGACGCTCACAAGCTGACCAAGAATATGACTGAAGTAGATGTAATGAAACCAAGATTTGTTAAAGCAGATTACACAGGCAAGTTGTTATTGCTGTGGTAGGGTTTTGTCTCATTCTGGAGAATATAGACATCTGTGCCATTACCAAGACATAGTTTAAAGCTGCAGAAAGAACTCTGGCAGTGCAAGGCTACATTGTCTTCCACACATTTAGACCAACATCCACACACTCTGGGACTAAAGGTGGAAGTGTCTCAATCTACATTAGCAACAAGTATACCTCAAGGATGGTTAAACAGGATGATATCCTGGAGTTCATCTGCATGCAAATCACCTTAGATAGAGTCCTTTTCCATATATTAGTAAGCTATAGGTCACCACCTATGTCTCAAGTATCCGACAAATCTTGTCTAGACTTACTGGAGGTACTCTCTATCCAAAAAACACTCTATTCATGGGATACTTTAACTTCCCCTCTATAGACTGGGAAACAGAAATCCTCTTGGTCAGTTAGTGCACACTGCAACCAGAGGTTCAAATATACTGGACCTTGTTCTCACTAGTATGGGAGACTATTGTACCTGCCGCCCCTTGTGTCACATCCTCACAGGTAAGGTCGGATCACAAAGCTGTCTCGTTTGAAATAAAAATCAACTTGGAAAACCCAGCAAAGACTGCTACAATTAGAAACTATCCCAAAGCAAGCTACATTCTATTAAGTGACAATTTGTCAAAATTCAACATTGCACCCAACCCAGAGTTCACAACAGCCTGTGTAGAATTATTTTCAGGAACACTGTACAAATATATACATGGCTGCATAGAGGCTGCTGTACCTTCCAAAAATAAGCTAAAAACAAACTCCAAAAACAAATCACTCTGCTGGAATCCAAATCTTAACAGGGTATATAACAAAAAGAAAAAAGTCATGGCCAGAGTCTGAAGGAGCAATTCTCATAATGACAAGAGTACACTAAGAAAACTAAACAGAAAACCAAGAGGACTAATTAAATCCAACAAGGCCAATTATGATGTTAAGATAGCTCCTCAGGCTAAAGACAGCTGCATGACCTTGTACAGCTATGTCCGAAATCTCGATGGTAACACGCAACAGTATGCTGAACTTATAGTAAATTGTATCACCTTCAATAGGCAGAGTGACATAGTGAATCTGCTGGCTGACAAATTCAGCTCAAACTTTACCCCTCACTACCCCCCCCAACACCCCTTGTGAAATCCCTACCAGCATACCCCCCCAGCTATTAGCAGGGAGCAGGTCATAGTAGCATTCACTAAGGCTAAAAATGCAGCCTCACTGGGGCCCAACAGTATCCCAGGGTGCCTTCTAAATAGCCTGAAACGTGACCTATGAGGACCATTTGTGTCACTTTACAACTACAGACTCAAAACAGGCTAAGTACAAAGTGAATGGAGGATGGCATCGGTTATCCCGTTCACAAAGGTGGGCCATCAATCAACTCCAGAAACCACAGACCCATTAGTCTGACTAATCTAATATGGAAAGCCATGCAATGAATTATCATGGAAATGATCAACACATATATTTGTGACCTACAGACTCTGGACACCTTCCAGTTTGATTTTGTTAAAGGAAGATCCTGCCTGCTTAACCTGGTAGACTTCCTTGAGAAGGTAACCAAGATAATGGGTGAAGGGAAAATGATGCATAGCACCTACCTAGACCTGGCTAAGGTATGTGACACAAAACCCCATGCAAGTATTGTGGACAAACTTACTGAACTAGGCATAAATCCCAGTATGACTCACTAAATTGCCACCTGGCTCACAGGTAGAACCCAAGAAGTCAGGATTGGTGAGACCACCTCCACCAGAGGGCAAGTCACTAGTGAAGTGCTACAGGGCTCTGTGCTGAGCCTATTCCTGTTTGGCATCTACTTCTCAGAGGTCAAAGCTAATGCCAAGGGCATCTAGCTCACCAGGTTTGCAGACTACCGCAAATTGGGAGCTATCATAAATTCTGCCCATGTCACTAACATCCTGCAAGAGGCTACTACATGGACTAATGACTGGTGCCAAAACCACTGATTAAAACTCAATGCAAAGAAGTGCATTATAATCCCTTTTGGGAAAATATCTAACCAGGCAAATTACCCCATTTATAAGATACCACTAAGAGCTAACCTGGTAGTTAGAGCTCTGGGGACATATATAGACAGTAATTTGGCCTTTGTCCAATATGTAGCCATGGCACTAAGAAAATCATTCTATGTTGGTGAACTTATAAGTAATGGTATGACATCCAGGTCCAAGGAAGTTATAGTACCACTCTACTCATCCCTTATCAGACCCATCACTGAGTACAATGCCCCCTTTGGCATGTACTTGTCTAGGCATATGCAACAGTTGGAATGCCCACAGAAGTTTTTCACCAAGAGAATCCAGGGTATTAATATGCTATCCTATACAGATCATCTTAGAGCCCTGTCTCTCTACTCAGTCTCCTATAGGTTGTTGAGAGGCAATCTGTGCTTGGCATATAAAACATCATTAGATTCAGCCCTGATGGAGCTTCTGCATCTCTGCAAAACTGGCAGCACCAGAAACACTAGATCCAAAGATTTGAATTTTGCTTGCAACATAAATAGAACATACTGGTGACTCAAAGGATACTCATAAATGGAATAGGCTCCCCGTCCATGTAAAGAAGAGACCATCCTTAATCCTATTCAAATGTAATCCTGACTATTGGATGGGAAATTGCAAATTCATCTCCAGACTGACACCCATGTTTCTTTTACACACAGGCTGACAGTAAACATTCCCTAACTGAAACTGGATGGGAGGGATAATCATAAATCCATTCATGGGCTGGGCTCCTTGTCTCTTATAGACCAAGGCTAACAGTAAACATTCCCTAACTTACTCCCTCACACAACTTTTTAGCAACCTCCTAACTATCATATCCCTGCTAGCATACCCCTCCTAACAAACATACCCCCAATAAGATGCACATGTTACCAGGCAATGCATTTAGATTGCATTGGATTGCATGGCTAGTCTTATTAAGGCCCGGGGGGGGGGCATTTGTCCAGTATATACCGATGAACCTATGAACTAGTTGGAAAATAAACTAATGCAATATGTACTTTAATTAAAGTATGATCTACCACTAATTTACTTCTACTAACTTTTATAGTGAGCTAAAATATTTGCGATGAGTGATGGTGAAACACCTGTTGAAAATAAATGTGCTATTAATTTCTTTCCGAAAATGAGTATCCACAGAGTTCTTATTAAGTGCTTTTCCTGATGCTAAGTAGGCAGCTCCCCTTCCTTGTTCTTGTCACGTTTCTGTTATCAGGCATAATTCAGTATGAAACTTGTATAAGAGCAGTCCTGTTAGCAGAGGTGTATTCAATTCCTGCACACAGTCCTTGGTTTAGTTTATGTCAGCATAATATATTCCTGTCTCCCAACTACAGCATATTCCTTGAATTTAGAAAAACAAAAGAAACAGTACCAACTGCAGTCCCTTCTTCAGACAAAGTTACAAACGTGATACTCATTATATATATTCACATAAATAATTACTTCATTAAACAATTAAAGACAATTAATTTTGTGCCAGTCAAAATTCACAATTTTGGCATAAAAAGTCCCTAAAATCAAATTTAAAATATAACAATATTCAAAAGTTTATAGCGATAATAACAAAAAATATATATCTGTGTATAAACTTGAATCCAACACCTTCCTGTATATATAAGTTTCAAATGTTATTATATTTATTACCAATTTTTAAAAAATAGATAAATTTCTTAATGTTTCCTGATATATTTAAACACAGGTTTCATAACTTATAATAATCCATGCGACAACAAGATGAATAATTTGTGGTCTCTATTCATTGAAATATGTTTCGCCAAGGCATTAAAGGTGTTATTCTTAAAATAAAAAACATTACATGATTGGCATATTGCTATGTAAACCACACCTTCTGTTTGACAATTATATTTGTCATTAATATAGTATTTTTCTCCTTTGATAATAAATGTGGAGCCAGTTTGAATATGCTTGCAATAGTGGCAGTAACCACATTTAAACATCCAATGTTTTAAGAGATGGCATTCTTTTAAAAACCACTAATGGTTTCAAACCTAGAGTTTCACTGCATTGTGAATCCTGCAAAATTAGTGCCCAATTTATATTCAAAATGTTTTAAATTCGAATATGTGTTCATTATATTGAGTAGATAGACAAGAGCTATAATTTGTAAGATCTCTGTTGGCAACCACCAAATCAAGTCTCTCATTGGACAAAATGTAGTACCTATCATGTGTGTTGGCAACTGTGTTGTGTGATGGATAGGAGTGGTGCTAATGAGCCATTTGCATTATTAAAGAGTTTGCTGATATACTCCTCTATTTAAAACATTTGTTTAAGAAGTTCACATTCTTCATGAAACAAATTATGTCCTTTCACAATACCTCTTTTTTGTGAATATGGGTGGTTGCTGGCAAAGTGTAATAGTGAATTACTATACAGTTTTTTTCTGTAAATGCTAGTAACAAAACATTTCTTAAAAAGATCCTTACCAATTGAAATGTCCAGAAAATTAATTAATTCACTTTCCAAAACAAAAGAGAATTCTAAAAAAGCAGTGAAAGAATTCATACTTTGCATTAGGTTATTGATTTGGTCTTCACTCCCTTTGACAATCATAAAATTTGTTTAAATGTACTGTTGTTAAACAAATGGGTGCGTTCCCAGAACGCCATGTCTGAATGTAGATTTTGTTTTTAAACAAAAAATAATTGTTATTCAACACTAGCTCCAATAATGAAATGATCAAATCAATATCTATGCCATCAAGATGTTTAAACAAAAGGAAATCCCTAACCCATTCAAGACCTATGTCTTGTGTGTTTGTGTGAAACACAAGTGTGACATCATCGCCATAAAACTTGTACTCATCATGAAAAGGAATTGTGTTAAGATTTTTTAGTACATGCCATGAGTCAATACAAATCTGTGGCTCTGTTTTCAGAATTCCTTTTAGTTTGTTGTCCACCCATTTATATGTATCGATTTGCCCTCCGTCAATAATGGGTCTAAAAATCCTTTATGGAGTTTAGGACTCCAACTACCATGTCTAGATAGTGATATAAGTCTGAGGTGAGACTTCCATCTATAAACAGATCATTTAAAATGTTCTTAATTTTCAAAAGAGCTTGATTAAGTTCATTTTTAGAAATAACTTCATAGTTGTCAGAAGCCAACATTAATTCCATATGTCTGTTGTAATCATCGTAGAATTTCCTGTTCTGAGCTTTCCTGTTATAATTCCGTTGAAACCCCAAGAAGAAGAAACTGTGTCCGCTCGCGTGTCACTTCTTTTATTTGTTGTTGCTGTTGGTGAATTACTTCTTCTAACTCTAACTGAAGAGGTTTATATTTTCCTGCTGAGAATCGGTAATCGCAAACTAAAATTCTGAAAACAGAGCCCACAGATTGTATTGACTCGCGGGCATGTACTAAAAATCTTAACACACATAGGTCTTGAATGGGTTAGATTTTCCTTTTTGTTTAAACATCTTGATGGTACATTTAAACAAAGTACGTGATGGTATACTCGATACCAGGATGACATTTTATGATTGTCAATCTTTTGTTTTGTGAATGAATTATTAATTTTCTGACATTTTCAATTTGTAAGGATCTTTTTAGAAATGTTTTGTCACCAGCATTTACAGAAAAAAACTGTATAGTAATTCACTATTACACTTTGCCAGCAACCACCCATATTCACAAAAAAGAGGTATTGTGAAAGGACAATTGGTCCAGGCCTCAAGATAATTTGTTTCATGAAGAATGTGAACTTCTTAAACAAATGTTTTAAATAGAGGGTATCCAAGCACTCTTAAGGGTATCCAAGCAAACTCTTTAATAATGTGATGAAAATGGCTCATTAGCACCACTCCTACTCCATCACAACACAGTTATGGCAACACATGATCTAGGTACTACATTGTCCAATGAGAGACTTGATTTGGTGGTTGCCAACAAAGATCTTACAAATTATAGATCTTGTCTATCTACTCAATATAATGAACACATATTCGAATTTAAAAACATTTTGAATATAAATCGGGCACTAATTTTGCAGGATTCACAATGCAGTGAAACTCTAGGTTTGAAACCATTAGTGGTTTTTAAAAGAACGCCATCTCTTAAAACATTATTAGAACGCCCCTTGCAGCAACACAAAACCAAGAAAGGGATGTTTAAATGTGGTTACTGCCACTATTGCAAGCATATTCAAACTGGCTCCACATTTATTATCAAAGGAGAAAAATACTATATTAATGACAAATATAATTGTCAAACAGAAAACATATTTCAATGAATAGAGACCACAAATTTTTATTTTTGGTGGTCCAGCAAATTAAAAAACTTGTTGCTAGAAGAGCAAGAGTTGCTATGGCAACTCAAGACTAATGCACAAGTTCATCCAGGTCTTAATGAGACTTGTTCGATTAAATGTCTCTTAAAACTTAGAGCTCTTTGGAGATAGATTATTCATCTTGTTGTCGCATGGATTATTTATAAGTTATGAAACCTGTTTAGAAATATCAGGAAACATTAAGAAATTTATCTATTTTTTAAAAATTGGTAATAAATATAATAACATTTGAAACTTATATATACAGGAAGGTGTTGGATTCAAGTTTATACACAGATATATATTTTTTGTTATTATCGCTATAAACTTTTGAATATTGTTATATTTTAAATTTGATTTTAGGGACTTTTTATGCCAAAATTGTGAATTTTGACTGGCACAAAATTAATTGTCTTTAATTGTTTAATGAAGTAATTATTTATGTGAATATATATAATGAGTATCACATGTTTGTAACTTTGTCTGAAGAAGTGCGGAGATTGTACTGCAGTTGGTACTGCTTCTCTTGAATTTAGAAAATACATATAAAAGTTTATTTAAAAAGACGAATACACATTATATAATGATACACAGTTTATGCTCAGGTGAGTGCCCTACAAATGCACATAACCCTCACATTCCTCTTACACACACACACCTATTTATGATCTATTTATCTATATTCATGTATACATTAATTTATTATATTTAACATTTGTTGACTGGGAAAGTCTGACAGGACAGACCCTAGTTTCAGCGGAGGCCCAGAGAGAAACACTCCAGATGCATGTCTTTCAAATGTGGAAGGAAACCGGAGTACCCAGAGGAAACCCATGCGAATGCAGGGAGGTCATGCAAACTCTGCACAGAAGGCACCCCAGCCAAGAATCGAACTGCTGCACCACTGCACTGCCTTATATATAAATATGTATTTGTTAACCAGGTAAGTGGACTGGTCCAAGGACCCTTTTCAGCCACGACCAGGCCTAGAAGGCAAGACATTGTATAAATACACAAGTGGTAAAGCACATTATCAATATATGCAAAACAACATAGTTCAAGGTCCAAAACAGCATAGTGCAAAAGCAGTAATTTACAAAGGGAAAGCACTTCTTTATAAATGAACTACACAAGCATTAAAACTCTACAATAAAATTGTGTCTAGCCAAAAAAAAATACACACCTTCATTATATATATATATATATATATATATATATATATATATATATATATATATATATAGATATAGTGTGTGTATAATCAAAACACCAAAGTCAAGCCAGCTCCCAAAAACAACCGAGGAAACTAATAACAAATCAAAAGGATCACACAATCCTTCAGTGCTTTGTTGTATGCTGTATACTGCAGTTTCACTGAAACTCAAAAAAAACAAGACTAAAAACATGGCGCCTAAATAAATAAATATACAGTGTTAAATGTTAAACAGCAATTAATTAAAATTGACATATTCTCTTAAAATAAATTATTTTTCAGAGTTAATGTTACTGTATGAAAATAAAATGACTCTTGAAATTTTAAATAAGGTGCTTAAGACAAACAAGTTAAAAAATGCAAACCTACTCTTAAAGAATAACAGAATGGTGTCACATTTGTAGGTGAAAAACAAGAGATGGGTTCAATTCCCTAATGCTCATTATTAAAAGATATTCTGAAAGGTATGGGCAAATAAAATCAGGCTCTCATAAATTTGCTTGTTTCACTACTTTTGATTTTTATTTATTTTCAGCCACTTGTACTGATTTGGAAGTAAAGGGGCCTCCCCCCAACAGAATCATCCGTCTCTAAAGTCGATTTCAGATGCAAACAGGGTGAAAGAAAACACTGCTGAACTAATAAACAATGTTGATCATCTCATTCTAGGATGTTCTGTTGAGCAAACAGATCCCGAGACCAGCAATTTAGTAGTTAATCGTACTACTTTCATATTTGATCAATCTGTTTTGTCTTTGTTCATTAACAGTTTGAATTATGTCCCTTCTGCAGATATTACATAATATCAATTTGTTTTGGATATTAAATCTTTTTGTAGTAACCTTAATTTAAAAATTTGGTTTGCAAATAATACAGATTTTACCACAAAAGCAGGGTAAAGGAATTTTAGATTCAAAGTTTCATTTCATCCCACCTGACAGTTCAGTCAAACTTTTTAACAGTCTATATTCAATGAACCATATTTAGGCTAGCAGGATATTTTCAGCAGCGTTTCATATAAATTAAATATAGAACAGTAACATGCTTTGAATTCTTTATGGGGTGATTTATTTATTGTTCAGGCAGCAAAGCGTAGATCAGTGGTTATCTGGCCAAAACATGAATACACACAAGAAGCTTTCAGACAATTAAATAATAAAAACAACTAAGTGTACACTAAATGTATACAGTATGTATTCAAGAAGATTCCTACCACATTTTTTGTGCTTTCTAGTCACTCAGAAAGATTACACTAAGTGTACATGTAGTCGGCACTTTGTGGTAACCTTTATGAATCCTTATCAATGTTTAAAGCTGCAAGAATATCAGCAGGAAAACTAAAATTAGGAGGAAGAAGGTGTGAGTTATGTCTGTGTTGTCTGTTCAGTCAGAACAGTGCACACTTAGTGTAGGCGTTATTGAATCCTTGGGAAAAATTATGGAAAGTTGGATGTTGACCCCAAAATGAAATTTAAAGATGGAATGCATACCTTTTTAATAAAGGTTTTTAAACAAGGTATTATTGACTCCTACATGAAAAAAATGATTAATCCCACAATAGACAATACATTTATCTCCTTCCTCAACTTTATAAACCTATGCATCCAATACTGGGTAGACCCATTGTTTATGGCTGCAGGTTAATAACAAACCTTCTTCTGATTATTTAAAATGTTGCCTAAAACCTTTATTGGATTTGGTGAGAAGAGAGCAAATTTGAATGATATGACCCACTTTCTATATTTGACTGAGCAGGTAGTAGTGGAAACAGTCTCGATGCGTGCAGTCTTTTATGTCTAAAAAATACAATAAACATTATTTTTTGCAGCATTTGACTTGGTCACTAGCACAGAGAAAGGCATATCTGAGATGACTAGAGAATAAGCATACTAGTGTCAGTGTTCAAGAATAAAGGGGACATTAATAACTGCGGGAAGTATAGAGGTACCAAACTCCTGTCACACTGCATGAAAGTTCTGGAGTTTGTGATTAATAAATGAATATGCATAGAAGTAGAAGTTAGGATGGGAGCTGAGCAATTCAGATTCAGATCAGGATGCAGCAGAAGAGATCCGATGTTTGCAGTGAGACAGATACTTGAGAAGAAGCTAGAGATGAGAAAGAGCCAAGTGGGCATTCCTAGACTTGGAGAAAGCATATGACAATGTCTCAAGAAAGCTGATTTGAGCAGTCCTGAGAGGTTCGAATTCCCAGAAACATTGATAGAATTAATGCAGGCTGTGTATAAGGACCCAGTGACTCAAGTATGAACAGTGTTCGGTCTTACAGATTGGTTCACAGACAGAGTGAGTGTGCACCAGGGTTCAGCTGTCTACTGTTCATACTGGTGATGGACTACATCAGCAAACAGGCTGGAGGGGAGAGATCGACAAAGTTGCTGTATTCAGATGGTGAAGGTGATGTGTAGCAGACAAGAAGAAAGCAAGAGGAAACAAGGCCATCCAACAAAGAGATGGCTAGCTTGGGCAGTGCAGTGGTGCAGCGGTTAATGTTGTCGCCTCACAGCAAGAGGTTCTCTGGTTCAATTCTTGGCTGTGGTGCTTTCTATGCGGAGTATGGATGTCCTCCCTGCATTCACATGGGTTTCCTCCAGGTACTTCAGTTTCCTCCCATATTTCCAAAGAAGTGTCTGGAGCATTTCTCCCTGGGCCTCTGCTGAAAATATGCTCCATCCCAGTGGAACTTTCCAGGTCAACAAATGGTTAAATAAATAAATAGATCATGTGACAGAAGACCTGTGACAGTCAGGCATGACTGTCAAAGAAGATAGGAGAGTGGCATTAAACTGAGAGAAATGGCAGCAGTTGACACAGCACACTAACCCCCTGTAAAAATTGGGAAAAAGGGGGTTTATTATGATATACATATACAGTCACAAACACACATACACACACAGACATACCTATACATTCACATATGTCTGTATTTCTAAACAAGTCCAAAAGGCAGAATTTGACACTGTAGTACAGTTCTGAAAGGAGCTATGCCATGGGGTACCAAGTAGAGCTGTCACACCCTCTGTTGTACATTACAATAAGAGAAAAGTAAAATCCACACACACATACATACACACACACCCACACACCCACACATGTATATATATATATATATACACACACACACACACACACACTGCACACGTGGACAGATTCACTTTATAATCTCAAAATACTAAAATACCAAATTTTAGTATCTCGAGACTATAAAGCCAAAAGCCCAGAAAACCAACACCCAAAACCACGAAATTCAAAATCGGGATCATTCACATACACACACCACCACATAAACAAGCACACATACACCTACTTAATTACACTACAACAAACAAAACACACACAAACACAACAAACAAATGCACCTACCCTACCTATAAGCAGGGGGGCAAGCCCCCCCTGCACCCCCTACACCCTCACAACTTATATATACTAACTCTGAGGTCGCACTAAACACAGAGACACACACACACACACACACACACACACACACACACACACACACACACACACACACACACACACACACACACACACACACACACTAAAATCACAGCCCAATACCCTTACAAGAACACCACTTACCTGAATCCCCAGTTAAATCCACAAACCGCATGTCACGAACATGACAACACAATGGCGGATTCGACATTTTCACATTTGATATTATGCAGTTTCTCATAGCTGCACTTCCGACTTTATAGTCTCAAAATACTAAAATTCGATATTTTAGTATTTCGACATTATAAAGTGAAACCACATGCACGCACATGCACATGCGCGCGCACACACACACACACACACACACACACACACACACACACACACACACACACACACAAGCACATACATGCACACACACGCAAACACAATCACACACACTCATGCACACACACACACACACATACACACACAGACACACGCACACACGCACACACGGACACACACGCACACACTATAAGCTGAAATTGCCAGCTGATCTTTGTTTTTTCTGGGGTGGTTTTGTAACTACAACTATCCAGTTTGACAGCTATTTTTATAGCTGCCTAAACAGCAGTCAGATGTGGTAAATGTGATTAGAGCTGCAGCATTTTGCTGTGTATGTGATCGGATAAAAGAAAACATAGCACTGTACCTGCACTGCACTTCTCTGACTAGAAGCGTAACTGGGGAGGGAGGTCTGACTTAAGTGCAACCTTGATGAGTGGATGGGAAATCACAAATTTGTTTCAGGGCTTCCACCTGTGTCCCTCATTGACAGTGGTGACAGGTGCTGACTGAGGTTTCTTTTTGGGGATAAACTCTTGACTAGGCTTGTAAGGGCCCCAGGGCCAGTAGCTTAGTAACCTCCTATGATCCTATGTGGCACTTTATATTGCTAGAGCATTGGAGAAACAACAAATATGAGCATATACTCACATACAACCACACCCACCATGCACTATCACACACACACACACACACACACACACACGCGCGCGCGCACATGCACACACGCACACGCACAAACACACACACATACACAACACATACCTACTGCCGTATGCATTCACATGCACACTTCCTTAGTTCTTTAATTTGCCTCACCATTTTAGTATTGTATATTGTAAAGGATGAATATGAACATGCCCACATTATGAGCATATTCCTTACATTATCATTTCTCTAAGGGCTAATCAAAACACAACCTTGACAGAACTTTGATTTATTCAAATTGAAACCCTGATCCAAAATGGCACCCATTATAGCATATATATTTAACTTAACTGGTATGTAGGTATGCAGCATTTATTTATTACTGAACTTTGGTTATTGCCTTTTGCAGACAAATATGCAGTAAGTATGCAGTAGCTTATGGTATATAGCGTGTTGGGTTAAATTAGACTGGATGTTATGTTTAACAGAGTTCCACCAGCATAGCAGGGCTGAGATATTTGGCATTACGCCCAAATATTAGAACATCACTCTTGCTTAACATTCCAGGGTGGTGTAGTATTACAGAGAAATAGCGTTCTAGTGGGTGTGGCCCGGATAACTCCAAGCATTTTGCAGAATTTGTTATAGAGCCAAGGAATATTTTGATCCAGACTTTCAGCAATCATTCTACAGACAGTATCACATGTTGCAAATGAGTCATGTCAACTCTTCTTAGCTTTGAAAGTGAGCAGAGCACCGTGTGTGTGGTATTTCATATGACTGTTAATGGGTAGATAGAGCATCTATCACTAGTCTTAGGAATCTAAAACTATTAACAGTATATAAGGGGGTAGGTATGTCCTTCTTAGCTCAAGAATTACAGACACATACAAATATTAATTCAGTACCCCTGAATGAGAAAAAGCAAAAATGAAGATGAATCGTAAACTGCATTCCAATGCAAAATTAAAAATGACTACCAGTATAGTTTTTTTTAATTTTTGAAGCAGGTAAGGTCCATTGGTAACAACTGTCCTTTTTCAGTGATGATATGGAAATAATGGTTTGGTAAATAATTTTTCAATTTTCCATGGTATGCAAGTGTAAACTGAGGGAATGAACTGGAGGCTACAAAATGAAGCTTGTGAATTGTATAGAGTGTTAGGTCTGTTTTATATAGCCTGATAAAATTGGTTTGCATCTCATCAGGTGGCTGCTTTGTTAGTATAACACTCTTTCCTAAATGAAAACATAAAAATTACTGAATATTTAAATGGAAAATATGATTATTGAGAAAGCACACATCCATAGCCAGTTCATTACGACATGCACCAGAAGTCAGCTATGGCAAAACTGTCTGAAATGTTGTAGACTGTACTGTTTCTCCATTCATTTATTTGCTAATAATAGTTCATATTTCAGACTAGACAAACATTGTACTTCCAGCTGTGAATATCAACACTGCCACAAGTTATGTGTCTGGATGCACTCAAAGAACTCTAATTAAAACAAAATAAGGCAGGTTACATGTCAGAAGAAAAACAAAATTGCAAAACAGTAGTCTCTGGCTGTATTGGAATGCAATATCTGAAGAACAGTATTTTTCAAATGGTGAAGCTGCCTACCAACAGAGACTTGGGCTTACTTGGTCTGAAGAAGTGTAAGTAAACTTAACATAACAGTAAATGTTTAAATACATCACTGTTGAAGTAGCCTAATCTGTATGAGACAAATACAAGAGCTGAGAAAGAAAGGGAGGAAAAAGGGAGGCGCTGGAATATAGTGTGCTCTGGACCTAGAGAAGGATTCTTATTTGCAGTACCTGGTAAACAAGCTTACAGATGACCAATTGCTGCCTCTGGTATATTTCTGGAGTCCTCCCCTTTCCAAAAAGGCACAGAAGTAGCCAGAGTTCTTGTAGGGTGGGCCCTGATTTTACTTGGAAGTGTCTTGAGAATAATAAAAAGCAAAAACATGAGATAACCATTTAGAAATTGTCTGGTTTGTCACTGATTTTCCCATTCTTGCCTTCATAGGAAATAAACAGTTAATGAGAAGTCCTGAAGTTTTTTTTTTGTCCTGACAGTGTATTATCTGAGTTGTCTATGAATATAATACCTAAAGTATGTAAGATTCTTTCTCAATCATTTTTTTTGGTAATCATTTGAAATATTGGTACCTGTTTTAATAAGTCTTGAAATACAGAGATTGAATTGCTGAAAAAAAATGGCATTTTTTAGAATATTCAAATTTTCTACGAGATATGGCGATCTTTGCATTGGTATATATAAGTTCATGTGGTTCAATAGACCCCCCCCCACTAAAAAAAAAAATATTAAAGAAGACTGATGATTGATATTTGCTCTTCTCCTGCATTTTCAATCTTTTTTTTCGGTGTGTCAGCACTCAACATTACGAGGGATAACATTTTAATAGGAAGACTTTTTTTTTTGGTTCTGCAAAGAAAACGGGGGGATGAATTTCCTATGAAAGTGTGAACTCTGAAACAACCTTAGGTTTAAAGGAAGGACTTGTTCTCAGTGGTACCCATTCTCTGTGAAAGATGAGATAGGGATGACTTGCCATAACACCTTGTAACTATTCATTCTGCTGATGTTGGAGAAGTTAGAGCAGTGAGTAACACAGTTTTTCAAATAAGAACTTCAAATAGCCTCATGAGCAAGTTCAAAATGAAGCAATGTAAGTTTTTCTAGTGCAAAAATAAGATCCCAAGAAGAAGCAATCTGTCTTCTACTTGGACAGATATGTAAAACTTCTTTCAAAACTATTTCACTTGAGGTACGGTGGAAAGGCGGGGGAATCTGTGGGCAGACAAGCAGAGATGACCTAAACGTGAATCTTGATAGAAGAATAAGGAAGGCCAGAGGATAATCACTTACACCAACAATAAAAAAGGCCAGAGGATAATTACTCACACCAATACTGCAGAACAAAGGAGTCTAAGCCTTAAAAGGGTCCTGGTTCTTGACATGGTACCAACCTAGGAAATCGTTTTCACTTACCCATATATGATTTTCTAGTGGCATGTTTCTTTTGACTCCTTTAATACCTGCTGAATGTCCTCAGAAGAAAAAGATGCCTAAAAGGTATTAAAATTCTATCACCCAGTCAGTCAAATGAAGACATTGAAGGTTGTGGTCTATCAAGTAAGCCATGTCATGTATGAGTAATTCCATTCTGTGAGGAAGTTTGTGGGAATTGCCTTTGGCCATTTTCAAAAGAAGGGAGAACTACTGAGGGGGCACCACAATTATCCTTAGTGAGTAATTCTACACCTGTAGAATACCCCTTGTTATTAGAGGAAAGGGTGGGAGAGTATGTAGGAATATTCCCAACCATGGGAATGAAAAATATCTATCTTCCAAGCATGTGGGTACGGAGTCCTGGAGATGAATTTCTTTAACCATCTGTTGTGGTGGAAAGCAAAATGTTCTACTTGAGGAGTTTCACACAAATAGACCAATTCCTAGAAGTCCCTTGGATGCAGCATCCATTCAAGAGGGTCTGTCCTTGTCCTGCTCAACTTTTTTTGTAATATGTTTTTCCTCTGACAAAATGTAAGTAGCCTCAAGGGACATACTGAGATGACTGAGCTGAGTCCTTGATTCCCAGACTACCACAGATAGTCTGCAAAGGGCGTAGGAACTGGTTCCTCCTTGTTTGTTTACATACCACATCACTATGCCAGTGTCTGTGATTACTAGCAGAGGGCCTGGGGTACAAAGATGGTTTGGAGATTTGACAGCAGCTGTTAGAGTCATCATTACTTTGACATTTAATTTGTCTTGCTGGTTACAGGTAAAAAAGGAACCTGAACCTGAAGTAAAGTTTCTATTACATTTTGGCAAGGAAGGGTGAGAAATCTGGGTAACACTCTGAATGTATCTTTCCCCCTTTCCTCCAAACTATTAAGAACCTCAGCAGATGAAAGACCAAATAACCCATTTTATCCAGGGGAGCATTTAGGATCTCAACTTTAACATCTTCTAGTAAGTTCTGAAAATGTAGCCAGACAAATCTTAGAAACATCATCAACAGTGTCATATTTAGCGAATGTTTGGCTACTTAAGATACAGAACATATTACTGAATTCAGAGACACCTTAGTCCCTGTAGAAGGGAAGTCAGCAATTAATTTTCACAACTGTCAAAGGAAGCCAGAAGAAACTTAAACATGTGAGCCTAACAATTCACTATTCTAAAGGCTAAAGTGGAAGAAGTATAAACCTTCTTTCCAAACTATCCAGGCTTTTCTGAGTTTGTCATAAGGAATAAGGCTAGCTGCTATAAGGAGTGTGGCAGAAGCTAACTGGGAAAGAGAAATTACTGCAGGATTTGACACAAGGTATAAAAAAGAAATTTATCGGACTTGGGTTCCTTACATACTTTGTTGGACTTTCTGGCAGCAGTTGGCTGAATGTCGAGCGAATGCTGGCTGCAGTGAAAGCATTCTCTAAGTCATGCAATACAGGAAAAAGCTGTAGTTTGAGGAAAATCCACCTTCCTGAGAAGCAGCAGCAGGGGGACCAAGCGAAAGTGCTGAGCAGTCAGGGGAGCAACAGATGGCCACAGCAGAGTCACTCATCAGTGACTGAGGTGAAGAGGAAAGCAGAGTCAAGACTGAAGCCCCTTCAAACAGCCTACCTGTGCCAGGTAGAAATGATCAAGTTGCTGTCCTTGCCACAAAAGGTGTCTCAGAAGCAGTTTGCAGAGCACCGAGGAGTTGATCTTAACACCTGACATAAGAGTTGAGCTCTGATGTAAAATTGTTTCCTCGCAAAACAAAATTATAACTTAAAAGTTAATCTCCACAGGGACCCAGGACCATCTGTCTGCTGGAAATGATGTCAGGCAAGCAGCTAGTGGATTCTTGATGAGTCTATATTGCCACCTTTCAAAAAAGTTAAGATGTGAGGAAATTTTTTTTAGTGGCAACAATCAAATACAGCAGCCCCAGTCTCTAACAATGCTTTTTGACAAAAACTAATACTTTACTTCACAAGATATGATTAATAGTAAGGGACTCCCCAAAGGGACTTGGGACCATTTGTCTACCAAAAACCATGTTTGACAAATGGGTAGAAGGATAGTTGGTGAAATAACCTGACACGAAAAATAAGCTTTGAGGTAAACATTTTTAATGACAACCACCAAAATAACAAGTCCTAGCCCCTAACCATAACTTTGACTAAAAGGTAAAACTTTTCTCAGAAAAGTCAATCATTATTATTATTACTATTATTATTAGCAATATTTTAGTAAATTTGGGGTAAGCTTGGCCATGCTTAAAATGCCTTTTGGGCCGATAGCCTAGTAGCCAGATTTGAAAGACATTTCTCACAAGGAACAATGACAAAAAAAATCAGATATGAGATAAAATTTTTAGTGATAACCAGTAAAAGCACCGTTTTCAGTTTAGCAAATATTTGTAACAGAAAAAAACACGTTTTCTTCACAAAAAATGGTAAAGTAGAAGGTGTTTCTCAATGTGAAACTTATCTGTCCAGCCTTGGTGAAGTGTTAGCAAACTGTCAATCACTTGAAGCCCGGAGGGAAAAACACACTTTGACGCAACAAATTTCTAAACTTTTGGTGCCCAGCCACTGCTTTTATGCTGCTGTCCTTGAGCTGTACAGTGGCTGTGGTGTGTGGTAGGTGCTCTCAGCATTGGAAGCTGGCTGGCTGATCCAATCCTCAGCAGGACATTCCATATAGCTTGGGCTACTACAGCAGTGATTTAATGATGAGTATTGTTGTAGTCTTAAAAATGTCTAGTCAATATTCATTTTTGTCAGTTGAGGTTAAATGGAAAAGAATAATATTCAATGAATGTGAGCACTGAAGTGCAAATCAGTAGTACATGAATATTGCATAAAAAGAATGGCTTAGTAAGCATCACCTGGTCCCTTCTGCATGTGTGTGTGTGTGTGTGTGTGTGTGCGTGTGTGTATATGTGTGTTTTGGGGGGTTATATGACCGTGTGTGTGTGTGTGTGTGTGTGTGTGTGTGTGTGTGTGTGTGTGTGTGTGTGTGTGTGTGTGTGTGTGTGTGTGTGTGTGTGTATTGGCGGGTTATCTGACTATGTCTGTGTGTGTCAGTGTATTTGTATGTGTGTGGGGACATGGGTGTATGTGTTGCGGGGTTTGTATGACTGTGCATGTGTGTGTGTGTGTGTGTGTGTGTGTGTGTGTGTGTGTGTGTGTGTGTGTGTGTGTGTGTGTATGCGCATGCTAAAACGTATGTGTGCCTGTATGTCTGTGTGTTTTGCTTTGTCAGAGCAGCTCGCAATTTGATGGCAATGCATTCTGTGTCCACAAACCTATGTTGAAGAAAAAGCCTCTGAGTTCCACAGAGTTTTCTAGCTGAAGACATGCACTGTAAAGAGATATAACAATGCAGTATCTTGAGATATTGCTGCTTCCAGGTCCCAGAGACAGGAGTTTGTGCCTTAAAGAAATTAATTACTTGGAACACTGCACGTGTGACCTTAACTTCAGCTTTGTTTTACTGGTATACCTAAATCTTTCACATAGGTTTCACAGAAGTAAAGTAAATACAATGAAATATAAATATGACATCTGTCAAAATCAAAGTAAACTTTATTGTCGATCAGATATACACAGCAGTGCAAGCTGAACGAAATTACATTGCTTTAGTCCCTATCAAAACGTAACAATGACCGCATAGTTTGAATGACAGTAAAGCTAATGCACATATGGTAATAATTAAAATATTAACAATACAATACATTGCCACAATTGGACATGAAGACATTAGACAGTATTATACTAGTAGGTATTGCAAGACTATGACTTCACAATGTGATTGCTTATAATATTGCACTTCATCAGTTGTAGTTTGATATATTCTGATGTTCATATTGCACATGTATGGAGTGGTGACTCACTCCTGACTATTGCACAGTCAGGAAGTAATAGCAAAAGAAATCAGGCTAACTGTTCCAGTTATTGAAGCAATTCGCCAACGTGATTACTATAGCTGATACATCATAGCAAGTAGCATATTTATCTAATTATTCACTGTCATGCCTGCCATTCAAGTTCAGCAGCCTTATGGATAGAAGGAAGAAGCTCCTGTTCAGTTTAGATGTTTTACAGTATAAGCTGCAATACTGCCTGCCTGAGGAAAGGCAGAAGTACATGCCATGGGCAGGGTGAGTGGGATCATTGATTATCTTTCTAGCCCTTCCCACACACCAAGTCTCATGCAGATCATCCATTGATGGGAGTGAGGAACCAATGACTTTTTCCACTGTCCTCACTACCCTCAGGAGAACCTTGCAGTCAGATGTTTTGTAGTTACCATACCAAACTATGATGTTATTTTAGAGGACGCTCTTGATGGTCCCCCTGTGGAAGGCTTTGAGGATGGACTGAGACAGATTTGACTTCCTCGGTTTCCATAGGAAGTGCACACATTGTGACATCTTTACTGTGTGGCTAGTATGAGTCGAACAAGATATGTCACCTGAGATGTGCACTCCCAGGATTGTCAATGATTATTAAATGAAACACCACTGAAAAATAAAAGTAGAGTCAATAAAACTACCAGCAACAAAATAATAGAGAAACAATGGTCAAATCCAACAAATTAGAGTAGGCAAAAAATGCAAAAGTAGACTGATGAGCTATTAAATACACTATGGCATCACGGATGTTTGTGGTCTTCCAATTACAACTGACAATGAAGCAAAACAACTGCAACAAAATGGCAGTGCTTCCAAATCACATAAACCACATTCAAGGTAACATGGTAGTGCTCCCAAATCGCATAAACCACATGTAAGGTAACATGGTAGTGCTCCCAAACCACAAAAGCCACGTGCAAGTTAACATGGTAGCTCTCCAAATCACACAAACCACATGCAAGGTAACATGTTAGTGCTCCTAAATCACATAAAACACATGCAAGGTAGCATGGTAGTGCTCCCAAATCACATAAACCACATGCAAGATGACATGGTAGTGCTCCCAAATCACATAAACCACATGCAAGGTAACAGGGAAGTGCTTCCAAATCACATACACCACATGCAAGGAAATATGGTAGTGCTCCCAAATCACATAAAACACATGCAACATAACATGGTAGTGCTCCCAAATCACATAAACCACATGCAAGGCAACATGGTAGCTCTCCAAATCACATAAACCACATGCAAGGTAACATGGTAGTGCTCCCAAATCACATAAACCACATGCAAGGTAACATGGTAGTGCTCCCAAATCACATAAACGACATGCAGGGTAACATGGTAGTGCTCCCAAATCACATAAACCACATGCAAGGTAACATAGTAGTGCTCCCAAATCATATAAACCACATGCAAGGAAACACGGTAGTGCTCCCAAAACACAAAAAAAACATGCAAGTTAATATGGTAATGAATGCTCCCCAATCACATAAACGACATGCAAGGTAACATGGTAGTGCTCCAAATCACATAAATCACATTCAAGGTAACATGGTAGCTCTCCAAATCACATAAACAACATGCAAGGTAACATGGTAGTGCTCCCAAATCACATAAACCATATGCAAGGTAACAAGGTAGTGCTCCAAAATCACATAAACCACATGCAAGGTAACATGGTTGTGCTCCGCAGTCACATGGACCACATGCAAGGTAACATGGTAGTGCTCCAAATCACAAAAAACACATGCAAGGTAATATGGTAATGCTCCCCAATAACATAAACTACATGCAAGGTAACATGGTAGCACTCCAAATCACATAAACCACATGCAAGGTAACATGGCATTGCTCCCAAATCACATAAACCACATGCAAGGTAACATGGTAGTGCTCCCAAATCACATAAACCACATGCAAGGTAACATGGTAGTGCTCCCAAATCACATAAACCACATGCAAGGTAACATGGTAGTGCTCCCAAATCACATAAACCACATGCAAGGTAACATGGTAGTGCTCTCTGAATCACATAAACCACATGCAAGGTAACATGGTAGTGCTCCCAAATCACATAAACCACATGCAAGATGACATGGTAGTGCTCCCAAATCACATAAACCACATGCAAGGTAACATGGAAGTGCTCCGAAATCACATATACCACATGCAAGGAAACATGGTAGTGCTCCCAAATCACATAAACCACATGCAACATAACATGGTAGTGCTCATAAACCACATGCAAGGTAACATGGTGGTGCTCCGCAATCACATAAACCACATGCAAGGTAACATGATAACACTCCAAATCACATAAACCACATGTGGGGAAATATGGTAGTGCTCCCAAATCAAATAAACCACATGCAAGGCAACATGGTAGCTCTTTGAATCACATAAACCACATGCAAGGTAACATGGTAGTGCTCCCAAATCACATAAACCACATGCAAGATGACATGGTAGTGCTCCCACATCACATAAACCACATGCAAGGTAACATGGATGTGCTCCGAAATCACATATACCACATGCAAGGAAACATGGTAGTGCTCCCAAATCACATAAACCACATGCAACATAACATGGTAGTGCTCCAAATCACATAAACCACATGCAAGGTAACATGGTAGTGCTCCCAAATCACATAAACCACATGCAAGGTAACATGGTAGTGCTCCCAAATCACATAAACCACATGCAAGGTAACATGGTATTGCTCCCAAATCACATAAACCACATGCAAGGTAGCATAGTAGTGCTCCCAAATCACATAAACCACATGCAAGATAACATGGTAGCTCTCCAAATCACATAAACCACATGCAAGGTAACATGGTAGTGCTCCCAACTCACATAAACCACATGCAAGGTAACATGATAGTGCTCCCAAATCACATAAACCACATGCAAGGTAACATGGTAGTGCTCCCAAATCACATAAACCACATGCAAGGTAACATGGTAGTGCTCCCAAATCACATAAACCACATGCAAGGTAACATGGTAGTGCTCCCAAATCACATAAACCACATGCAAGGTAACATGGTAGTGCTCCCAAATCACATAAACCACATGCAAGGTAACATGGTAGTGCTCCAAATCACATAAACCACATGCAAGGTAACATGGTAGTGCTCCCAAATCACATAAACCACATGCAAGGTAACATGGTAGTGCTCCCAAATCACATAAACCACATGCAAGGTAACATGGTAGTGCTCCCAAATCACATAAACCACATGCAAGGTAACATGGTAGTGCTCCCAAATCACATAAACCACATGCAAGGTAACATGGTAGTGCTCCAAATCACATAAACCACATGCAAGGTAACATGGTAGTGCTCCCAAATCACATAAACCACATGCAAGGTAACATGGTAGTGCTCCAAATCACATAAACCACATGCAAGGTAACATGGTAGTGCTCCCAAATCACATAAACCACATGCAAGGTAACATGGTAGTGCTCCCAAATCACATAAACCACATGCAAGGTAACATGGTTGTGCTCCGCAATCACATAAACCACATGCAAGGTAACATGATAACACTCCAAATCACATAAACCACAAGTGAGGTAACATGGTAGTGCTCCCAAATCACATAAACCACATGCAAGGTAACATGGTAGTGCTCCCAAATCACATAAACCACATGCAAGGTAACATGGTAGTGCTCCCAAATCACATAAACCACATGCAAAGTAACATGGTAATGCTCCCCAATCACATAAACCACATACAAGGTAACATGGTAGTCCTCTCAAACCACATAAACCACATGCAAGGTAACATGGTAGTGCTCCCAAATCACATAAACCACATGCAAGATGACATGGTAGTGCTCCCAAATCACATAAACCACATGCAAGGTAACATGGAAGTGCTCCGAAATCACATATACCACATGCAAGGAAACATGGTAGTGCTCCCAAATCACATAAACCACATGCAACATAACATGGTAGTGCTCATAAACCACATGCAAGGTGACATGGTAGTGCTCCCAAATCACATAAACCACATGCAAGGAAACATGGTAGCTCTCAAAATCACATAAACCACATGCAAGGTAACATGGTATTGCTCCCAAATCACATAAACCACATGCAAGGTAACATGGTAGTGCTCCCAAATCACATAAACCACATGCAAGGTAACATGGTAGTGCTCCCAAATCACATAAACCACATGCAAGGTAACATGGTAGTGCTCCCAAATCACATAAACCACATGCAAGGTAACATGGTAGTGCTCCCAAATCACATAAACCACATGCAAGGTAACATGGTAGTGCTCCCAAATCACATAAACCACATGCAAGGTAACATGGTAGTGCTCCCAAATCACATAAACCACATGCAAGGTAACATGGTAGTGCTCCCAAATCACATAAACCACATGCAAGGTAACATGGTAGTGCTCCCAAATCACATAAACCACATGCAAGGTAACATGGTAGTGCTCCCAAATCACATAAACCACATGCAAGGTAACATGGTAGTGCTCCAAATCACATAAACCACATGCAAGGTAACATGGTAGTGCTCCCAAATCACATAAACCACATGCAAGGTAACATGGTAGTGCTCCCAAATCACATAAACCACATGCAAGGTAACATGGTAGTGCTCCCAAATCACATAAACCACATGCAAGGTAACATGGTAGTGCTCCCAAATCACATAAACCACATGCAAGGTAACATGGTAGTGCTCCCAAATCACATAAACCACATGCAAGGTAACATGGTAGTGCTCCCAAATCACATAAACCACATGCAAGGTAACATGGTAGTGCTCCCAAATCACATAAACCACATGCAAGGTAACATGGTAGTGCTCCCAAATCACATAAACCACATGCAAGGTAACATGGTAGTGCTCCCAAATCACATAAACCACATGCAAGGTAACATGGTAGTGCTCCCAAATCACATAAACCACATGCAAGGTAACATGGTAGTGCTCCCAAATCACATAAACCACATGCAAGGTAACATGGTAGTGCTCCCAAATCACATAAACCACATGCAAGGTAACATGGTAGTGCTCCCAAATCACATAAACCACATGCAAGGTAACATGGTAGTGCTCCCAAATCACATAAACCACATGCAAGGTAACATGGTAGTGCTCCCAAATCACATAAACCACATGCAAGGTAACATGGTAGTGCTCCCAAATCACATAAACCACATGCAAGGTAACATGGTAGTGCTCCCAAATCACATAAACCACATGCAAGGTAACATGGTAGTGCTCCAAATCACATAAACCACATGCAAGGTAACATGGTAGTGCTCCCAAATCACATAAACCACATGCAAGGTAACATGGTAGTGCTCCCAAATCACATAAACCACATGCAAGGTAACATGGTAGTGCTCCAAATCACATAAACCACATGCAAGGTAACATGGTAGTGCTCCCAAATCACATAAACCACATGCAAGGTAACATGGTAGTGCTCCCAAACCACATAAACCACATGCAAGGTAACATGGTAGTGCTCCCAAATCACATAAACCACATGCAAGGTAACATGGTAGTGCTCCCAAATCACATAAACCACATGCAAGGTAACATGGTAGTGCTCCCAAATCACATAAACCACATGCAAGGTAACATGGTAGTGCTCCCAAATCACATAAACCACATGCAAGGTAACATGGTAGTGCTCCCAAATCACATAAACCACATGCAAGGTAACATGGTAGTGCTCCCAAATCACATAAACCACATGCAAGGTAACATGGTAGTGCTCCCAAATCACATAAACCACATGCAAGGTAACATGGTAGTGCTCCCAAATCACATAAACCACATGCAAGGTAACATGGTAGTGCTCCCAAATCACATAAACCACATGCAAGGTAACATGGTAGTGCTCCCAAATCACATAAACCACATGCAAGGTAACATGGTAGTGCTCCCAAATCACATAAACCACATGCAAGGTAACATGGTAGTGCTCCCAAATCACATAAACCACATGCAAGGTAACATGGTAGTGCTCCAAATCACATAAACCACATGCAAGGTAACATGGTAGTGCTCCCAAATCACATAAACCACATGCAAGGTAACATGGTAGTGCTCCCAAATCACATAAACCACATGCAAGGTAACATGGTAGTGCTCCCAAATCACATAAACCACATGCAAGGTAACATGGTAGTGCTCCCAAATCACATAAACCACATGCAAGGTAACATGGTAGTGCTCCCAAATCACATAAACCACATGCAAGGTAACATGGTAGTGCTCCCAAATCACATAAACCACATGCAAGGTAACATGGTAGTGCTCCAAAATCACATAAACCACATGCAAGGTAACATGGTAGTGCTCCCAAATCACATAAACCACATGCAAGGTAACATGGTAGTGCTCCCAAATCACATAAACCACATGCAAGGTAACATGGTAGTGCTCCCAAATCACATAAACCACATGCAAGGTAACATGGTAGTGCTCCCAAATCACATAAACCACATGCAAGGTAACATGGTAGTGCTCCCAAATCACATAAACCACATGCAAGGTAACATGGTAGTGCTCCCAAATCACATAAACCACATGCAAGGTAACATGGTAGTGCTCCCAAATCACATAAACCACATGCAAGGTAACATGGTAGTGCTCCCAACTCACATAAACCACATGCAAGGTAACATGGTAATGCTCCCCAATCACATAAACCCCATGCAAGGTAACATTGTAGTGCTCCCAAACCACATAAACCACATGCAAGGTAACATGGTAGTGCTCCCAAATCACATAAACCACATGCAAGGTAACATGGTAGTGCTCCCAAATCACATAAACCACATGCAAGGTAACATGGTAGTGCTCCCAAATCACATAAACCACATGCAAGGTAACATGGTAGTGCTCCCAAATCACATAAACCACATGCAAGGTAACATGGTAGTGCTCCCAAATCACATAAACCACATGCAAGGTAACATGGTAGTGCTCCCAAATCACATAAACCACATGCAAGGTAACATGGTAGTGCTCCCAAATCACATAAACCACATGCAAGGTAACATGGTAGTGCTCCCAAATCACATAAACCACATGCAAGGTAACATGGTAGTGCTCCCAAATCACATAAACCACATGCAAGGTAACATGGTAGTGCTCCCAAATCACATAAACCACATGCAAGGTAACATGGTAGTGCTCCCAAATCACATAAACCACATGCAAGGTAACATGGTAGTGCTCCCAAATCACATAAACCACATGCAAGGTAACATGGTAGTGCTCCCAAATCACATAAACCACATGCAAGGTAACATGGTAGTGCTCCCAAATCACATAAACCACATGCAAGGTAACATGGTAGTGCTCCCAAATCACATAAACCACATGCAAGGTAACATGGTAGTGCTCCCAAATCACATAAACCACATGCAAGGTAACATGGTAGTGCTCCCAAATCACATAAACCACATGCAAGGTAACATGGTAGTGCTCCCAAATCACATAAACCACATGCAAGGTAACATGGTAGTGCTCCCAAATCACATAAACCACATGCCAGGTAACATGGTAGTGCTCCCAAATCTCATAAACCACATGCAAGGTAACATGGTAGTGCTCCCAAATCACATAAACCACATGCAAGGTAACATGGTAGTGCTCCCAAATCACATAAACCACATGCAAGGTAACATGGTAGTGCTCCCAAATCACATAAACCACATGCAAGGTAACATGGTAGTGCTCCCAAATCACATAAACCACATGCAAGGTAACATGGTAGTGCTCCCAAATCACATAAACCACATGCAAGGTAACATGGTAGTGCTCCCAAATCACATAAACCACATGCAAGGTAACATGGTAGTGCTCCCAAATCACATAAACCACATGCAAGGTAACATGGTAGTGCTCCCAAATCACATAAACCACATGCAAGGTAACATGGTAGTGCTCCAAATCACATAAACCACATGCAAGGTAACATGGTAGTGCTCCCAAATCACATAAACCACATGCAAGGTAACATGGTAGTGCTCCCAAACCACATAAACCACATGCAAGGTAACATGGTAGTGCTCCCAAATCACATAAACCACATGCAAGGTAACATGGTAGTGCTCCCAAATCACATAAACCACATGCAAGGTAACATGGTAGTGCTCCCAAATCACATAAACCACATGCAAGGTAACATGGTAGTGCTCCCAAATCACATAAACCACATGCAAGGTAACATGGTAGTGCTCCCAAATCACATAAACCACATGCAAGGTAACATGGTAGTGCTCCCAAATCACATAAACCACATGCAAGGTAACATGGTAGTGCTCCCAAATCACATAAACCACATGCAAGGTAACATGGTAGTGCTCCCAAATCACATAAACCACATGCAAGGTAACATGGTAGTGCTCCCAAATCACATAAACCACATGCAAGGTAACATGGTAGTGCTCCCAAATCACATAAACCACATGCAAGGTAACATGGTAGTGCTCCCAAATCACATAAACCACATGCAAGGTAACATGGTAGTGCTCCCAAATCACATAAACCACATGCAAGGTAACATGGTAGTGCTCCAAATCACATAAACCACATGCAAGGTAACATGGTAGTGCTCCCAAATCACATAAACCACATGCAAGGTAACATGGTAGTGCTCCCAAACCACATAAACCACATGCAAGGTAACATGGTAGTGCTCCCAAATCACATAAACCACATGCAAGGTAACATGGTAGTGCTCCCAAATCACATAAACCACATGCAAGGTAACATGGTAGTGCTCCCAAATCACATAAACCACATGCAAGGTAACATGGTAGTGCTCCCAAATCACATAAACCACATGCAAGGTAACATGGTAGTGCTCCCAAATCACATAAACCACATGCAAGGTAACATGGTAGTGCTCCCAAATCACATAAACCACATGCAAGGTAACATGGTAGTGCTCCCAAATCACATAAACCACATGCAAGGTAACATGGTAGTGCTCCCAAATCACATAAACCACATGCAAGGTAACATGGTAGTGCTCCCAAATCACATAAACCACATGCAAGGTAACATGGTAGTGCTCCCAAATCACATAAACCACATGCAAGGTAACATGGTAGTGCTCCCAAATCACATAAACCACATGCAAGGTAACATGGTAGTGCTCCCAAATCACATAAACCACATGCAAGGTAACATGGTAGTGCTCCAAATCACATAAACCACATGCAAGGTAACATGGTAGTGCTCCCAAATCACATAAACCACATGCAAGGTAACATGGTAGTGCTCCCAAATCACATAAACCACATGCAAGGTAACATGGTAGTGCTCCCAAATCACATAAACCACATGCAAGGTAACATGGTAGTGCTCCCAAATCACATAAACCACATGCAAGGTAACATGGTAGTGCTCCCAAATCACATAAACCACATGCAAGGTAACATGGTAGTGCTCCCAAATCACATAAACCACATGCAAGGTAACATGGTAGTGCTCCCAAATCACATAAACCACATGCAAGGTAACATGGTAGTGCTCCAAATCACATAAACCACATGCAAGGTAACATGGTAGTGCTCCCAAATCACATAAACCACATGCAAGGTAACATGGTAGTGCTCCCAAATCACATAAACCACATGCAAGGTAACATGGTAGTGCTCCCAAATCACATAAACCACATGCAAGGTAACATGGTAGTGCTCCCAAATCACATAAACCACATGCAAGGTAACATGGTAGTGCTCCCAAATCACATAAACCACATGCAAGGTAACATGGTAGTGCTCCCAAATCACATAAACCACATGCAAGGTAACATGGTAGTGCTCCCAAATCACATAAACCACATGCAAGGTAGCATAGTAGTGCTCCCAAATCACATAAACCACATGCAAGGTAACGTGGTAGTGCTCCCAAATCACATAAACCACATGCAAGGTAACATGGTAGTGCTCCCAAATCACATAAACCACATGCAAGGTAACATGGTAGTGCTCCCAAATCACATAAACCACATGCAAGGTAACATGGTAGTGCTCCCAAATCACATAAACCACATGCAAGGTAACATGGTAGTGCTCCCAAATCACATAAACCACATGCAAGGTAACATGGTAGTGCTCCCAAATCACATAAACCACATGCAAGGTAACATGGTAGTGCTCCCAAATCACATAAACCACATGCAAGGTAACATGGTAGTGCTCCCAAATCACATAAACCACATGCAAGGTAACATGGTAGTGCTCCCAAATCACATAAACCACATGCAAGGTAACATGGTAGTGCTCCCAAATCACATAAACCACATGCAAGGTAACATGGTAGTGCTCCCAAATCACATAAACCACATGCAAGGTAACATGGTAGTGCTCCCAAATCACATAAACCACATGCAAGGTAACATGGTAGTGCTCCCAAATCACATAAACCACATGCAAGGTAACATGGTAGTGCTCCCAAATCACATAAACCACATGCAAGGTAACATGGTAATGCTCCCCAATCACATAAACCCCATGCAAGGTAACATTGTAGTGCTCCCAAACCACATAAACCACATGCAAGGTAACATGGTAGTGCTCCCAAATCACATAAACCACATGCAAGGTAACATGGTAGTGCTCCAAAATCACATAACCCCCACATGCCAGGTAACATGCTAGTGTTCCAAATCACATAAACCACATGCAAGGTAACATGGTAATGCTCCCAAATCACATAAACCACATGCAAGGTAACATGGTAGTGCTCCCAAATCACATAAACCACATGCAAGGTAACATGGTAGTGCTCCCAAATCACATAAACCACATGCAAGGTAACATGGTAGTGCTCCCAAATCACATAAACCACATGCAAGGTAACATGGTAGTGCTCCCAAATCACATAAACCACATGCAAGGTAACATGGTAGTGCTCCCAAATCACATACACCACATGCAAGGTCACATGGTAGTGCTCCAAATCACATAAACCACATGCAAGGTAACATGGTAGTTCTCCCAAATCACATACACCAAATGCAAGGTAATGTGGTACTGCTCCCAAATCACATAAACCACATGCAAGGTAAAGTGGTAGGTCTCCCAAGTCACATAAACTACATGCAAGGTAACATGGTAGTGCTCCCAAATCACATAAACCACATGCAAGGTAACATGGTAGTGCTCCAAATCACATAAACCAAATGCAAGGTAACATGGTAGTGCTCCCCAATCACATAAACCACATGCAAGGTAACATGGTAGTGCTCCCAAACCACATAAACCACATGCAAGTTAACATGGTAGTGCTCCCAAATCACATAAACCACATGCAAGGTAACATGGTAGTGCTCCCAAATCACATAAACCACATGCAAGGTAACATGGTAGTGCTCCCAAATCACATAAACCACATGCAAGGTAACATGGTAGTGCTCCCAAATCACATAAACCACATGCAAGGTAACATGGTAGTGCTCCCAAATCACATAAACCACATGCAAGGTAACATGGTAGTGCTCCCAAATCACATAAACCACATGCAAGGTAACATGGTAGTGCTCCAAAATCACATAAACCACATGCAAGGTAATGTGGTAGTGCTCCCAAGTCACATAAACCACATGCTAGTTAACATGGTAGTGCTCTCAAATCACATAAACCACATGCAAGGTAACAAGGTAGTGCTCCCAAATCACACAAACCACATGCAAGGTAACATGGTAGTGCTCCCAAATCACATAAACCACATGCAAGGTAACATGGTAGTGCTCCCAAATCACATAAACCACATGCAAGGTAACATGGTAGTGCTCCCAAATCACATAAACCACATGCAAGGTAACATGGTAGTGCTCCCAAATCACATAAACCACATGCAAGGTAACATGGTAGTGCTCCCAAATCACATAAACCACATGCAAGGTAACATGGTAGTGCTCCCAAATCACATAAACCACATGCAAGGTAACATGGTAGTGCTCCCAAATCACATAAACCACATGCAAGGTAACATGGTAGTGCTCCCAAATCACATAAACCACATGCAAGGTAACATGGTAGTGCTCCCAAATCACATAAACCACATGCAAGGTAACATGGTAGTGCTCTCAAATCACATAAACCACATGCAAGGTAACATGGTAGTGCTCCCAAATCACATAAACCACATGCAAGGTAACATGGTAGTGCTACCAACTCACATAAACCACATGCAAGGTAACATGGTAATGCTCCCAAATCACATAAACCACATGCAAGGTAACATGGTAGTGCTCCCAAATCACATAAACCACATGCAAGGTAACATGGTAGTGCTCCCAAATCACATAAACCACATGCAAGGTAACATGGTAGTGCTCCCAAATCACATAAACCACATGCAAGGTAACATGGTAGTGCTCCCAAATCACATAAACCACATGCAAGGTAACATGGTAGTGCTCCCAAATCACATAAACCACATGCAAGGTAACATGGTAGTGCTCCCAAATCACATAAACCACATGCAAGGTAACATGGTAGTGCTCCCAAATCACATAAACCACATGCAAGGTAACATGGTAGTGCTCCCAAATCACATAAACCACATGCAAGGTAACATGGTAGTGCTCCCAAATCACATAAACCACATGCAAGGTAACATGGTAGTGCTCCCAAATCACATAAACCACATGCAAGGTAACATGGTAGTGCTCCCAAATCACATAAACCACATGCAAGGTAACATGGTAGTGCTCCAAATCACATAAACCACATGCAAGGTAACATGGTAGTGCTCCCAAATCACATAAACCACATGCAAGGTAACATGGTAGTGCTCCCAAATCACATAAACCACATGCAAGGTAACATGGTAGTGCTCCCAAATCACATAAACCACATGCAAGGTAACATGGTAGTGCTCCCAAATCACATAAACCACATGCAAGGTAACATGGTAGTGCTCCCAAATCACATAAACCACATGCAAGGTAACATGGTAGTGCTCCCAAATCACATAAACCACATGCAAGGTAACATGGTAGTGCTCCCAAATCACATAAACCACATGCAAGGTAACATGGTAGTGCTCCCAAATCACATAAACCACATGCAAGGTAACATGGTAGTGCTCCCAAATCACATAAACCACATGCAAGGTAACATGGTAGTGCTCCCAAATCACATAAACCACATGCAAGGTAACATGGTAGTGCTCCCAAATCACATAAACCACATGCAAGGTAACATGGTAGTGCTCCCAAATCACATAAACCACATGCAAGGTAACATGGTAGTGCTCCCAAATCACATAAACCACATGCAAGGTAACATGGTAGTGCTCCAAATCACATAAACCACATGCAAGGTAACATGGTAGTGCTCCCAAATCACATAAACCACATGCAAGGTGACATGGTAGTGCTCCCAAATCACATAAACCACATGCAAGGCAACATGGTAGCTCTCAAAATCACATAAACCACATGCAAGGTAACATGGTAGTGCTCCCAAATCACATAAACCACATGCAAGGTAACATGGTAGTGCTCCCAAATCACATAAACCACATGCAAGGTAACATGGTAGTGCTCCCAAATCACATAAACCACATGCAAGGTAACATGGTAGTGCTCCCAAATCACATAAACCACATGCAAGGTAACATGGTAGTGCTCCCAAATCACATAAACCACATGCAAGGTAACATGGTAGTGCTCCCAAACCACATAAACCACATGCAAGGTAACATGGTAGTGCTCCCAAATCACATAAACCACATGCAAGGTAACATGGTAGTGCTCCAAATCACATAAACCACATGCAAGGTAACATGGTAGTGCTCCCAAATCACATAAACCACATGCAAGGTAACATGGTAGTGCTCCCAAATCACATAAACCACATGCAAGGTAACATGGTAGTGCTCCCAAATCACATAAACCACATGCAAGGTAACATGGTAGTGCTCCCAAATCACATAAACCACATGCAAGGTAACATGGTAGTGCTCCCAAATCACATAAACCACATGCAAGGTAACATGGTAGTGCTCCAAATCACATAAACCACATGCAAGGTAACATGGTAGTGCTCCCAAATCACATAAACCACATGCAAGGTAACATGGTAGTGCTCCCAAATCACATAAACCACATGCAAGGTAACATGGTAGTGCTCCCAAATCACATAAACCACATGCAAGGTAACATGGTAGTGCTCCCAAATCACATAAACCACATGCAAGGTAACATGGTAGTGATCCAAATCACATAAACCACATGCAAGGTAACATGGTAGTGCTCCCAAATCACATAAACCACATGCAAGGTAACATGGTACTGCTCCCACATCACATAAACCACATGCAAGGTAAAGTGGTAGGTCTCCCAAGTCACATAAACTACATGCAAGGTAACATGGTAGTGCTCCCAAATCACATAAACCACATGCAAGATAACATGGTAGTGCTCCAAATCACATAAACCAAATGCGAAGTAACATGGTAGTGCTCCCCAATCACATAAACCACATGCAAGGTTACATGGTAGTGCTCCCAAACCACATAAACCACATGCAAGTTAACATGGTAGTGCTCCCAAATCACATAAACCACATGCAAGGTAACATGGTAGTGCTCCCAAATCACATAAACCACATGCAAGGTAACATGGTAGTGCTCCCCAATCACATAAACCACATGCAAGGTAACATGATAGTGCTCCCAAACCACATAAACCACATGCAAGGTAACATGGTAGTGCTCCCAAATCACATAAACCACATGCAAGGTAACATGGTAGTGCTCCCAAATCACATAAACCACATGCAAGGTAACATGGTAGTGCTCCCAAATCACATAAACCACATGCAAGGTAACATGGTAGTGCTCCCAAACCACATAAACCACATGCAAGGTAACATGGTAGTGCTCCCAAATCACATAAACCACATGGAAGGTAACATGGTAGTGTTCCAAATCACATAAACCACATGGAAGGTAACATGGTAGTTCTCCCAAATCACATAAACCACATGGAAGGTAACATGGTAGTGTTCCAAATCACATAAACTACATGGAAGGTAACATGGTAGTGCTCCCAAATCACATAAACCACATGCAAGGTAACATGGTAGCGGTCCAAATCACATAAACCACATGCAAGGTAACATGGTAGTGCTCCCAAATCACATAAACCACATGCAAGGTAACATGGTAGCGGTCCAAATCACATAAACCACATGGAAGGTAACATGGTAGTGCTCCCAAATCACATAAACCACATGGAAGGTAACATGGTAGTGCTCCCAAATCACATAAACCACATGCAAGGTAACATGGTAGTGCTCCCAAATCACATAAACCACATGCAAGGTAACATGGTAGTGCTCCCAAATCACATAAACCACATGCAAGGTAACATGGTAGTGCTCCCAAATCACATAAACCACATGGAAGGTAACATGTTAGTGCTCCCAAACCACATAAACCACATGCAAGGTAACATAGTAGTGCTCCCAAATCACATAAACCACATGGAAGGTAACATGGTAGTGTTCCAAATCACATAAACCACAGGGAAGGTAACATGGTAGTTCTCCCAAATCACATAAACCACATGCAAGGTAATATGGCAGCGGTCCAAATCACATAAACCACATGGAAGGTAACATGTTAGTGTTCCAAATCACATAAACCACATGGAAGGTAACATGGTAGTGGTCCCAAATCACATGAACCACATGCAAGGTAACATAACTGTACACAGCCAAAACAGCACAAAACAGGATGCAGGATTTTTTTTTTTTGCACAGTGGTCATAATGTAGCAGATAAAAAAATGTTGGCAGGTTAACAGACACACCATAAATTGTTAACATCCCCAGTCATTGAAAAGACATTTAAACTTAAGTTTTATCCACTGCAGTAAAGTTACAAATATAATGATGAAACAGTAGAAAACAGGGTATTGGAAGAAAAAGTATTGAATGCTGAAGCACAAAGTGTAGCGGTCTTAACAACTTTTCTACCAAGATAGTAAAAAGTGCGGGATCTCTGAGTTTCTGTTGTCATCTCCAATGAAACTTGGTCAAATGCATGAATGGCTAGACATAAAAAGGCTCTAGGGCCATTAGCCTAGTAACCATCTGTGATCCTATGTTCCTATGATAAAGCTGGATAAAGAAAGTTCAAAATAGTTCTGAGCACTAGCATCTCTGTCAATGTTCAAACCAAATCAAAGGAATTCTAGCACCAGCATTTCCAATAAAGTGTTGTTTTCAGTAACGCACTATTAAAAATGCCCAACAAAACAGACATTAACATTGTGGGATACTGAAGAAGATGATTTAAATATTCAGACTGAGACAGAAATAACAGAAATACAACCCAAATGCATCCCAGGCAGTCACCCTCTGCAGCATGGACTCGTACATTTCAACTGTGCAAATTTTTGCAGAATGTCCAGATTCTTGCCTTAAATTTTTAGTCTGCGCCTCATAAAATTAGAGGTCTTCTGGCAGATCATTGTGGACTGAAGTTACTAAATAATGGCAAATATTTAAGTTTCAGACTTCATATCATGCAAAGTATGCATGGTAATGTAAAAGCTATTCTAGTAACTTTCTTCATTTATAAGACACATAATAAAACTGTCATTGATTTTGGGCATTTGTCTCCCCATTGTTTTTGGCTTTGTCCAGACTTCTTGTCCTAAGAGGTTGAGAAGTATGCTTGGTCTCATGATCCATCTTGGACATGTAACTTAACAAATAGCAATGCATTTATGTGGTACATTGAATATTGATTGTGAAATCAATTGCTGTTTTATTTACAGCCCACATTCACAAATGATGAAAACTACAACTTTACAGCTATGACACTAGGTGATGTGGAGGACCCCCCTCCCAACCTTGATGCTATGTTTAGTTATGCATATAGAGAAGTATATATATGCCAGCAAAAATAGTAGATAACTTTCATCTTATTTGTTTGTTTTTGTTTGTTTATTAATTTGTTGTGTTTGTTTGCTTGTTTGTCATTGCTGTACATGTTTAACAAAGTCATGGCTGCAATAATAACTGTGTCCCACAGAACAGTAATCACATTCACAGTACAAAGTAACACTTGAAAATAATACTTAATTATAGCATTTTCAATTACGTACATAAGAAAGTTGGTAGTCTTAAAAATAATGATATTGTTGGTCTAAAAAACTCCATCCACACACAAGCTGTCATAGGATCATAGGATCATAGAAAGTTACTAGGCTATTGGCCCTGAGGCCCTTACAAGCCTAGCAAAGAATTTAACTCATGTTCCAAGTCAGCACCTGATGTCACTGTCCAGCAGGGACACAGGTTGAATCCCAGGGGTGTATTTTCTGTTCCCCATCCAGTTATCTAGGTTATGATTAAAAAGGGTTAATAAGGTACTCTGCTTGGCATGGAGAGGGAGTCTATTCCACAAAAGGGGGGTCTCTGGGACACAAATCTGTCCCACTAACAAGTCCTATTGATGTCACAGACCAGGCTGAAGTCTTCTGTGTGGGTTACTCCAGCGGAGCTTGATTTGTGGATATGCAGCAGTCTCATCAAGGTGGGATCTGAGATTGCTTTATATGCCAGGCATAGGTCATTTCTGAGGAGTCTGTAGGAGACTGAGTAGGGGGCAGGACTTTTAGCCTATCTGTGTAGGGTAGATGTTTGAGGCCTTGGATTCTCCTGCTGAGGAATGTCTGTGGTCTCTCCAACTGCTGCATGTGCTTTGTGAGATACATGCTAAAAAGGGCATTGTACTCAATAATGGGTCTTATAAGGGAAGAATACAGGGATGTTATGACCTACTTGTCCCTTGATGAGATACTCTTACTAATGAGGTGGGCTGTGTAGAAAGTTTTCTGTACAATGGAGGCAATATGGTGGTCAAAAGTCAGTTTGCTATCAACCTGGGTGCCCAAGTCCCTCACAATTGATTGCATGCTTAGGACTTTATTATTAATGTGATAATTTGTGGGTATATCACTCTCCCCAAAGGGAATGATGATGCATTTTTGGTTTTCAGTTTGAGGCCATGTTTCTGGCACCAGTCATTTCTTTGGGTGAGATCCTCTTGGTGGATGTCCACGTCACTAAAGGAATTGATGACAGCATCCGGCTTGCAGTCATTTGCAAACTTGGTCAGCCATAGCCCATTGGTTTTGGCCTGCACCTCAGAAAAGTAGATGCCAAACAACAGAGTCCCCAAGACCTATCCCTGAGGTACACCACTCATTACGGGTCTACTGCTTGAGGTGGCTTCCTCTGTTTTGACTAGATGGGTTCTATTAGTGAACCAGTTTGCTACCCATCTGGTAACATATGGATTGATGCCTAGTTGAGAGAGTTTATCTATTATACCTGAGTGGGGAATATTATTGAAGGCTTTGGCCATGTCAAGGTAGGTGGTGTGCACCATCTTCCCCTTGTCCATGGCTTTGGCAACTGTCTCAAAGAAGTCAACCAGATTTAACAGACATGACCTTCCTTCTGACAAATCCAAACTGTGTAGGGTTGAGTGTTTGGAGGTTGCCAATGTCCCTGTTAATGAGGTTCATGATAATTCACTCCATGGCCTTGCAGATCAGGCTAGTTAGGCTGATGGGTCTATAATTTCTTGGATCAGCGGATGCTCCACATTTGTGTAAAGGAATGACAGTAGCTGTCTTCCACTTGGCTGGGATGAAGCCGGTATTCAGGCTTTGGTTGAATTGGGTGTCTAATGGTGCTGCAAGTTCCTGCCTGAGTTCATGTAGGATGCAGCCTGGAATGTTATTAGGTCCCATCGAGGCTGTATTTTTTTCTCTTTGAGAGGGCAGTGATTACTTGATCCCTAGAGATAAAGGGAATGGTGGCAGGTGCTGGGGATGTCCTGATTTACTGATGGGAGGACAGAGGGTTGAAGTTTTCACTGGACCTGTCTGCCAGCAGGTTGGCTATATCTACAGTGTTTGTGTATGTGGTTTTCTTGACCACCATTTATATCATTTATATCATTTATACCATTTAAATCATTTATATAATTTATATCATTTATACGATTTATATCATTTATACCATTTATATCATTTATACCATTTATATCAGTTATACCATTTATATAATTTATATCATTTATACAATTTATACCATTTATATAATTTATATCATTTATACCATTTATATCATTTATATCATTTATACCATTTATATCATTTATATCATTTATACCATTTATACCATTTATATCATTTATACCATTTATATCATTTATATAATTTATACCATTTATATCATTTATACCATTTATATCATTTATATCATTTATACCATTTATATAATTTATACGATTTACACTATTTATATAATTTATATCATTTATACCATTTATATAGTTTATATCATTTATATCATTTATACCATTTATATCGTCTATATCATTTATATCATTATACCATTTATATCATTTATACCATTTATACCATTTATATCATTTATATAATTTATACCATTTATATCATTTATACCATTTATATCATTTATATCATTTATACCATTTATATCATTTATACGATTTACACTATTTATATAATTTATATCATTTATACCATTTATATAGTTTATATCATTTATATCATTTATACCATTTATATCGTCTATATCATTTATATCATTTATACCATTTATATAATTTATATATTTTATATCATTTATATCATTTATACTGTTTATATAATTTATATCATTTATACCATTTATACCGTTTATATCGTTTATACCATTTATATAATTTATATAATTTATATAATTTATACCATTTATACCATTTACATAGTTTATATCATTTATATAATTTATATCATTTATACCGTTTATATCATTTGTACCATTTATATCATTTATTTACACTTTGTAGAATTTATATAATTTATACCATTTATATAGTTTATATAATTTATATCATTTATACCATTTATATAGTTTATATCATTTATATCATTTATACCATTTATATCGTCTATATCATTTATATCATTATACCATTTATATCATTTATACGATTTACACTATTTATATAATTTATATCATTTATACCATTTATATAGTTTATATCATTTATATCATTTATACCATTTATATCGTCTATATCATTTATATCATTATACCATTTATACCATTTATACCATTTATATCATTTATATAATTTATACCATTTATATCATTTATATCATTTATACCATTTATATCATTTATACCATTTATATCATTTATATCATTTATACCATTTATATAATTTATATATTTTATATAATTTATATCATTTATACTGTTTATATCATTTATATCATTTATACCATTTATACCGTTTATATCGTTTATACCATTTATATCATTTATATAATTTATACCATTTATACCATTTACATAGTTTATATCATTTATATCATTTATATCATTTATACCATTTATATAATTTGTATATTTTATATCATTTATATCATTTATACTGTTTATATCGTTTATATCATTTATATCATTTATACGATTTACACCATTTATATAATTTATATCATTTGTACCATTTATATCATTTATACCATTTATATAATTTATATCATTTATACCATTTATATCAGTTATATCATTTATATCATTTATACCATTTATATAATTTATACCATTAATATAATTTATACGATCTACACCATTTATATAATTTAAATCATTTATGCCATTTATATAATTTATATAATTTATATCATATATACCATTTATATCATTTATTTCATTTATACCATTTATATCATTTATACCATTTATATCATTTATATCATTTACACCTTTATATCATTTATGTCATTTATATAATTTATATAATTTATACCATTTATATAATTTATATCATTTATACCATTTATATCATGTATATCATTTATGCCATTTATATCGTTTATATCATTTATATAATTTATACCATTTATATAATTTATACCATTTATATCATTTATATTATTTATATCATTTATATCATTTATATCATTTATACCATTTATATTATTTATATAATTTGTATAATTTATATCGTTTATATCATTTATATCATTTATACCATTTATATCATTTATATCATTTATATCATTCTCCCAAGATCACTTGTGTGAAAATCACAAAATGGCACTTAACACTTCAGACATGGGGAGAGGGGTGAGTTTGTCAGTTTTACGCCAGGAATTATTAGATAGTCATACCATAACCACACATGCTCATCTTTATAAATGACTTATACACAACAGTCCACAGTGAGATGCTATTTTACGGATTTTTCCTCTGGGACCTAGTTTGTTGCACACTCCTTTTTTATTTCTTGTTATTGTGTGTAGTGACCAAACAATATAGTAGCAATGGGGCTAATCTGAAGGGATAAAGGTAATCTGTCTGACCTTGTTGCTTCTGACTTCTTCTTCTTCTTCTTTCGGCTTTTCCTGGTTAGGGGTCGCCACAGCGGATCACCTGTCCGCTCATGATTGGCAGTGGAGTTTTACAGTGTCGAGTTGCCAGCCCAGCACCCAACCTTCCACAGAAGGCACACACACACACACACACACACACACACACACACACACACACACACACACACACACACACACACTCACACCTAGGGCCAATTTAGAGTGTCCAATCCACCTGCAGCATGTCTTTGGGATGCAGGAGGAAACCAGAGCACCTGGAGGAAACCCACACGACCACAGGGAGTACATGCAGACTCCACACAGAAGGCACCCCAGCTGAGGATTGAACCAGAAAACACCATGTTGCTTCTGACTCCAGTCTGTCTAATAACACCGTGGTGGTCTGAGAGCTGACCTAGGAGAGAGTTGAATAGGCCTCAGGCCTACTCTCCTCTCCCAGGGTGAGAAATTGTCACCAGTTCCTGTGATCCAAAGGGAAGCCTGAGAGAAGATGATGATTTGCAAGCCGCGGTGGTGCAGCGGTAGCATTGTTATCTCACAGCAAGAGGTTCTCCCATTCGATTCTTGGCTAGAGTGCGGGGAGTGCCTTCTGTGTGGAGTCTGCATGTCCTTCCCGCGGTTGGGTGGGCATTTGAAAGACATGCGTAAATGGGCGTGCCTTCATTGAAGATTGAACATTGAGCTGGCACCTCAGAATTCATGAAAATCTACTGCCAATCATTAGCAGACCTGAGTTCCGCTATGGCGACCCCTAACTGGAAAAAGCTGAAAGACAACAACAACAATGTAAGTATATATGATAGCTACACTGCTGGAGTGCATGGAAGAACACCTGTATCTTTTCCAACATGAAACATTCAGTGCACTGATGTGCTTAATGAATCAGTGACTGAGTACTTCATATACCATCTTAGCCATTATAGGATGGCCTGCCTCTTCACTGGATGTCACTCCTGTTCCACTGGCCAGAATCCTGATGATGCTCTCAAGTGCTGTGAATTAGGGGACAGGGGTTCACACTAAGAATGATTTGCTAAAATATCACCAAGGCAAATGAACAAATGGAACAACTGCACTATATATGTGGAATGCATGGCATACGTTAGTATAGTGGAACCTTATAGCTGACAACTGAGTGACAATCGACATTAAAGGAGAGAGGCAATATTTAAGTTCAACACTGATTAAAAAAACCCATGAAAATGCTCATGTTTTATTTTGCCAATTATTAAGCAGTTATTTCATTACCATTTGTGCAGTATTATATTTTAGCCAACTATGTGGCCTGGGAATAGTTTCATTAGTTAACAGAGCTAAGAGCTGTAAGTGACGTTATCTTTGACAAAAAAGCAACAATAATAATAATAATAATAATAAGAAGAAGAAGAAGAAGAAGAAGAAGAAAACTGCGCTCTTAGGCATAATATTGTTAAAATGGGAGACAGAACCTTTAATTACACTTCTGCAATGGAAACAGATGCTAGTAACTATAATAAAAAATAGTTATTTTTCTTTACTGGGTACGTCCTTTTAATGAAAGACTATTTTATAAGGAAGATCATCTGTACACTAAAAACCTACAGACATTTCAGATTACCCATAAAATCTAAGTAAAATTATTTGGAAGTAAACCTATGCAGACATAGAAAGAACATGAAAACCCCATATGGTATCTACAAGCCCACCCCCCCACCCCCCCAAAAAAAAGAAGTATACACCATACAGATGTGAAATAAAGGCAACAACAACTGCATTATTGTTCTAGTAAGGAAGTCAGCACTCTGTGTCACATCTGACATTTTAGCTACCCGATTTCTAAAACTAAAACTAAAAAAAAATTAGAGCGATCCATGTTAGGCCCTTTATTATGTAAGAAAGCATTCCATTTAAGTAAAAGATTGCATGGTAATCCAGAGATTATACTTAACAGTGACCAGCTATTAAAGTCCAAATATATATGCTCCAGAAGGACAAGGCAGTGCAGACCTGAAACTGGATGAGATCAGACACAAGGGAAGACTTGCCCGGGAGGAAGAACTGAAGAGCCACTTTACCTTGATCTTCATGAGAGGGAGGACTGAATGAAGAAAGAAACACCAAAAGTGAAAAGGATGACGCCATAAGTATCAACAGGATGACCCAAGTTAATTTAGCAGCTGGGATTCTGGAAGGGCCAAGGTGGTGAGATCAGCAATGAGCAGTCGGTGCTGTCTCATCCAGTCTGTGTTATGGAAGCGATATAGCCCACTGCAGTGCTGACCACAGCAGGACTGTTGAGCCATTACAAGAGCAACTATGATGCTGCCATGACCGTGTGCTACACTTATGCAAAGAAGACATGTACACGAGTGTAGATCATACGTGAACCCTCCTTATTTTAGTATCAGATACATAAAATATCAACTGCCATAGAGAGGGAAAGATTGTGAGGGAGACCCACATGATTGGCATGTCAGACAGATCACTGCTAACTCTCATCACTGGAGGAACAAATGTGCGGCTAATGCTCTAGCTCAAGCCAGAGAATGACTAGGCGATAGGGCTCTCAACATGTTTGAGTAGGACAGGCTGTCACCCACATTGGAGGAATACAAATGAGCTGATAGGGTAAAGGCATGGGGAAACATTGGGCAGATTGTGTCAGTAAAAGGGGTGTAGCGACATCATAACTCATGGCCTAAAATAATCAAACAATCTGACAAAGCAAAAAAGAGGGTTGTATGATGGTAGGATGCATAGGACGAGGTGGATATTTTCCTTCTGTACAGAGACTTGGTGACAATGAATACAGTGTACTATGTTCATTTCTGGGGAGACCATATCTGTGTGTACATTACCAGGCAGAAGTACTATAGAAGAGGGCAGCAATGTTGAAGCAAGGTCTGCATCAGAAGCTATAGCTAAGAATATTAATGGAGCCTAATGAATATTTCTCCGAGGACAAGTGAGAGTAGGGGGAACTGGAATGAAACTTTAACGTACTTCAAAGAAACATACAAAGCATAACGGCAGCATTTTTCAAAAGAATTTTTATGCAAAAACATGACAGCATAATTTTTAAATTGAAGATAGACACATCAGTGGCAGCGTGAGAGCATGTTACTTGCAGCACGGGTAATAAATAATGCATTGTATAGCCTTGAAAAGTTATAAGTTATAAAGTTATAAAGCTGAGTAGAATGAAGGAATTCAAGAACATGCGGGCTAGGCATAGAAATAGGCATAGGTTTAAGCAAGCCCCACCTTAGCAAGGTATTGTGAAAAGATGCATATTTCTCCTGAAAATGCTTCAGCACTCTGGCTTATGTACAATGACACACTTCTTTAATAACACACTCTAGCTAGCTATGGGAATATAATTGTAGGAGGGAAGAACTAAGCTGTCTAGGAACCAAAATCTTTAGGTAATTCAGGCAGGGAAATGGAAAAACTAGAAGGACATGTAATCTAACGTGCTATCAAAACTGAGTCATTGTGTTAAGGGGAAGTACAGTACCTTCCAGACTATTGGATTCATGAACTCACTGATAGCTCTTTCACATGTTTAATACAGAAACCAGTAAGTTAAAGTTACTGCTTTCTTTCACTAAAGTAAGATATGAGCAGCCGAGGATAAACCTAATGAGCATTTTATATGTCATCAACTCTGCTCAGTGCAAATCCCAGCAGGTGTTTTTAGCTTCTCCCTACTGTGCCCACATGTCACACATGTTCAGCAAGTTTGAAATAATAATAATACCATGGCAACTGAACAACTGCAGTCCTGTTCATCACTGAGAAAATTCCATCAAAATGTATGACAGAGGACTCACTTCTCAGTGCTAAAAATATGGCTGCAACTCTTACAGTTAATAAATTGTGATGAAGCTGTAACATACGCACTGGAAGAAATTAAAAAGGAATATAAGCAAAGATGAAGTGGAGTAACAACACTAAGGCAGGGCACGACACGACACTGGCAAACAACAGCGTAGAAAAAACATAACAAAGACATTAAAGATAAAAGGGATTTTGGACTGTAAGCAAAGACAGCAGGCTGTAATTTCCTCCGTATCTGATCTGTAGGCTCATGTGCTTTAAAACGCTTGAGAGTATTCAATATCACACAACCAAATATAGGTGCAGAAAGAAAAAACACATGTATGAATACATACAGGAACAAATGCAGGAACTAACACACACACACACACACACACACACACACACACACACACACACACACACACACACACATACACACACGCGCGTGCATGTGTGTATACCCACATGCGCAAGCATATACACACAGACACATGGATGCAGAGACACACCTACACACACATGCAGACAGTCTGAAAAAGCTGGTTACTGTCTTCCAGAAACCAGAAAATTGTTTACATTACATTTTTTACACTTTGCAGCACAACTTATACATTGACTTGCTCTTGCTACTTACAGGGTATATCTATATAAACATGTATATTCACATATATAAAGGGCTAAACACATTCTGTTACAATTGTGTGTGTGGAGGGAGGGGCTTATGGATGTAAACATTAAATGTTACATTAGTGGGAAATGAAACAATGTTATAAAATGATGACAGTAGAAGAGGATAGTACAAAAAGTAGACTAAAGAAAGATTGAGCAATGCATGGCAGTGGTTTGCTTGAATTTAAAGTCTGTACTTCTCTAGCCCAAACAACACATGCTCATATATAAGCCTCAGTGCACTGCAATTTCCAAGTACTTCTTTGGTATGAAGTTCTGCATTCTGCTTTGTAGAACAGCAGAATGAACACTTTTCTTATTGCCTTAATACTGACTACTGATATAAAGTAATCCGGCACAGCTACAAACAAACGTACAGGCATCCTCAACTTTTATTTATTTATGTTTTGTCAATACATTACAAAAAAAAAACATTAAAAGTCTTTGTTTTATATGGTAATACTGATTATTGCTTTCCATTCTGAAGGCCAAGGGGACAATTAGGAACTTGGGAGTAGTCAGCCATATACCATGCAAGCCATGAGGTACAAATTCCTTTTAAGGGAAACATTTTGTCAAGGACAATAATAACAATTTTCTTTACTTTGAACACATAAATTAAAAGAATGCACGGTACAATAAAAAGGTAAGTATGTCTAGAGTGACATAAACGTGTACTACTTGCTTCTAATATTAATCTGTGCAGCATATATGATGCATCTGTAATGCATACTTAGGACTAATGTTTTACTCATATATCTATATATATATATATATATATATATATATATATATATATATATATAAATATATATATATACACACACACACACACACATACAACTATATATATATATATATATATATATATATATATATATATATATATATATATATATATATATATAAAACTCTCTCTCTCTCCATATATATATATATATATATATATATATATATATATATATATATATATATATATATATATATATATATATATATATATATATATATATATATATATGTATGTATATATATATATATATATATATATATACATTTATATATATATATATATATATCTATAGGACAGTGAGAGGGAGCTATATCTATACCTCTCTCTATATATATATATATATATATATATATATATATATATATATTTATATATATATATATATAGGAGAGTGAGAGGGAGCTATATCTATACCTCTCTCTCTCTCTCTCTATATATATATATATATATATATATATATATTTATATATATATATCCATATATATGTATATATATCGATATATGGGATCGGTACTGATCCCCGAAGGAACTTATCACCGAAGCACAAACAGCCGGGCATACTTCCGCGAAACTGCTTTTTACCAAAAAAGCACTTTCGCAGAAGTATGCCTGCAGCAAGAAGGAGTCATGGGGGAATGACTGTTGTGGAGATTGCATTATGGTGCAGATAAGGGAATATTCCCTTTTCCTTACTGCAGTGTGATCTCGGAGTGAGATTTTTAAAGTAGGGGTGTGTGGGGGTACATAAAAGTAGATTTATTGTTTTTTTTTTTTAACGCACTTTAACAAAAGTGCTTTTTTGGTGAAAGCGCTTTCGTTAAAGTGTGTTCAGTGAGTGTGGATTCGGACTATTGAACATTTGTTCAATAGTCCTAGATCTATATATATATATATATATATATATATATATATATATATATATATATATATATATATATACATATGGGATCGGTACTGATCCCCGAAGGAACTTATCACCGAAGCACAAACAGCCAAGCATAATTCCGCAAAACTGCTTTTTACCGAAAAAGCACTTTCGCGAAAGTATGCCTGCAGCAAGAAGGAGTCATGGGGGAATGACTGTTGTGGAGATTGCACTATGGGGTGAATAAGGGAATATTCCCTTTTCCTCACTGTAATGTGATCTGGGAGTGAGAATATTAAAGTAAGGGGGGTGTGGGGGGGGGGCACAGCCCCCACATGCGGGTGCATAAAAGTAGATTTATTGTTTTTTTTTAACGTACTTTAACAAAAGCGCTTTTTTGGTGAAAGCGCTTTCATTAAAGTGTGTTCAGTGATTGTGGATTCGGACTATTGAACTTTTGTTCAATAGTCCTAGATATATATATATATATATATATATATATATATATATATATATATATATATACATGCATATCATAGAATCTTAGACATGCATATCATAGAAGGCAGTTGGGCCCAGTGGCCTGTTACTCCTTACCAGCTTCCATCCTTAAACTTTTCTCCCTTTTTCAAGGAGCAATATGTCAGTCACACCAGGGGTGTATTTCTGGATACCCATTCAGTTGTCTAAATTCTTTTCAAAGTGTGTCAAATTGATTAAGTTGGAGTGGAAGTTTGTTCCAGAGAATGGGTAAGCATTCTGTGAAAAATCTGTCTCTCCACTATATTTTATTCATTTGCTAAAGCAAGTTTAGATGCCTGGTTGTAGTGTTATTGGGACTATTTAATTTGTAGAGATATAAGATGTCTTGGACTACTGGATCCCTAATGGCCATAAAGTGTAGGTACAGATCACTCCTTAGGAGTCTGTAAGACTCTGAATAAAGGGAATGTGCTTCCAGCATCACTCGGTATCTCTTGTCTTTTATGCTTGTGATCTTTTTAGTTTGGAACCTCTGGGGTCTTTCCAGTTACTTGATATGCCTAGTAAAGTACACCCAAAAAACAGGCACTGTATTTGATAATAGGCCTGATCAATGTGTAATATAGAGGAATAAGAACTTCCTTGCATCTAGCTGAAATACATTTTGCAATCAGCTGCACAAGGTAGTAGATTTTCTAGCCACTGTTGCAACATAATGGTCAAAAGCAAGAAGGGTATTTACCCATGTTTCTTGATTTCTCATCACAGTTTCAGTCTGAAGTGGGATGTTGTCTATAGTATAATACAGATGAAGAGATTGTTTATAAGCATTTAGTTTTAACCCATTTTTAGCACCAGTTGTTGACATGTTTGAGCTCCATTTGGAGCTCCTGTGTATCAGATAGGGTCTTGAAAACCAAGTAAGCAAGTCATCCACAAAGACTTGGTTAGCCAGAGATCCCCATTTTAATTTGGGGATCTTTGAAGTATATACCAAATAGTATAAGATCCAGCAGCACAGAGACCTGACAAACACCACTAAACACCTTCATATTTGCTGAGAATGCATCTGTCACTCTCACTACATGGGTTCTGTCCTAGAAACAATTTGCTGGAATGAGCTCATTCAGCTTCCTTATTATGTTAGATTTTGGTGTGGTGTTAAAAGCCATAGCCAGAATGAAGTATGCTAAAAGGACAGCATGTCCACTGTCCTTGGCATAAGTTGTGCTCTCAAACAAGATGACCAGATTCATTAAACAGGATAAACTATTAAAACCAAACTGCTAGGGGGTCAAGCCTTATAAGGTTCTTGATATTATAGTTAATTATATGTTCCATGGCTTTGGAGATGGGGCTTGTCAAGCTAATGCTTCTTCTATACTTTCCAAGGCCAGTGATGAGCTCCAAATTGACCCCACTTTCCAAGGTCAGTGATATGTCTACATTTGTAAATTGACATCACAATAACTGTGAACCATACTTCAGCGAAAATAATGGCTAAACATAGGTTGAATAGCTGTAGGAACTTGTCCAGTAGGGCATATTTTGCACTGTTTATTAGGCAACCAGGTGTACTATCAGACACCATGAATGATGTATTTTTCATTTTGGTAAATTCCTTTAGCATGTGTTCTTTGGTCATAATGGTGGATTTGAGATTCTGTGGGATATGTGGATTTTGTATAGTTTTTCAGGGGTGAATTTTGCACTGAATGTGTTTGCTAATATGTTGACCCTCTCTATTGGATCCAAGTAGGTAGTGCCATTTTGAATAATTTCTGAGCAATGCTGGGTAATATTCCTTAGTTTCCTAATGTAGTTAAAAAAGGATACGTATATGTGTTTTACTTGTGATGATAGTTTAAGTTCATGTGATCCTTCCATTTCCCTGATGTTATTATGTTATTTGTTATTGTTTTCAAACGCTTTTTAATGTTATCTTTGATCTGAGGGGTTTTTTTTGCTATATAGTTCTGGAAGCATTTTTTTTATTGTATTTGTTATTTATACATGTAAATGAAAATGGTAGTTTACTTTTAAACTCCCAATTTTGCTTGGATCTGGTAAGGACTGCCAAGTTAATAGATTTATCCAAGTGTGCATAAAGTTTGTTTGTGAAACAAGTTACTATATCATTATATTGGGTAACATAGTTAATCTTCAGTTTAGTGACTTCATTATAGAATTGTTGAAGGGCTGTATATTTGAAGCCTCTGAACTTTATGATATTCACATCTATTTGGAGATTTTGAATGAAAGGGGTTGTGATCGGATTTAACCGGAGAAGGTGGTACCAAGGAGCTAGTTGATATTGATAACATGTTGACAAGGATCAGGTTATGAATATTTTGTCCCTTGACAATTTGCTCAAAGGGGTTTTTATTTATGAAATCAAGGAACATTTGGGCATAACTTGCAGCTGAGGTATAGGTCTATTATCTGGTAGTTAAACTCTCCTAGAATAATGGAATTCCTGTTAATTTGAAGTTCATCCGGTGTATTTAGGACATGGTTTTCAGAGGGCACAGAGGGGATCCTCAGTGTATTTAGGAATCTAATGTGGTTTTCAGAGAGCACAGAGGGGGTCCTGTAACATATGCTCTGATGCTTGGTTTTATGTAATGTGATTTGGATATCAGTCAGTTTAATTTTGGGGTCTATAGGAATCTGCCAAGAAGTCATGTGGTCTTTAACAAATATGGATACATCTTCACAAGTACCATCCGTCTGAAAGGTGGTAGGTGCAACACAGTAGTCATGAATTGTTGTAACTATGATTTCATGTGTAAAACCATGTTGACTGTTGAAAAAGATTATTTACATATTTCTAAATTTGTGGTGAATGATTTTCAACAAAACCTTTTTGGTCTCTTGAATAGAGGATTTGAACTGGTTTTTATTGGTCAAAATGACCTGTTAAGTCTTATGGTTAAATGTCCCTTAGATCCCATATTTTCTGCAATTCCTAAAGTGCATAAGGATAGGTGGAACCTGCCTGGGACACCCATTATATCTGGGGTTAATAGCTATTTAGAAAAGGTGGAACCATTATTAGACCACTTGTTGCAGGATTTTTGTCTCTCAAACCACTTTGTGTGCTAAAAATACAGCAGAAGTTTTGGGGAACATTCATTCTAGTTTGTGGGAGAGGCATTATTATTGGCTATCCATGAATATGAAGGATTTTTACATGAGTGTACTGCATAGATTTAGATGGAGATAAGTTTCACATAGGCCTGATATGTATCATCTTTACTTCATTTTTTGCTGACATACAATGTGTTTAAATATGGTGATGACTGTGTTGTGCAAGCAAATGGAACTGATCAGTGCTCGTTTCACTCCCTCATATGCTGCTATTTTTATGCCTTTTTGAAAGGGAATAAATACTAAGGGATGATTTCTTTCTGGATAAGGTGGTGCTGTATGAAAATTATATAGATGATCTGTTACTTCTTTGCAAAGGAGATAAAGTATTGACAGCAGATTTTGTCTCTAGGGTGAGTCAAAATGACTGTGTTTTCAAGTTCAACTGTAAAATAAATTGCAGTGATGTGATCTTTTTAAATATTCTGGGCCTGATTTCAAAAGACATCGTCTCTGTGTGACCACTTGCACTGAGATCAGACTGGGAGCAGGTCTTTTGGAATCTGGCCCTTTGATTAAGGAAAAGGAAGGACACTAGACATATAAAAAAATTGTTTAGAAAACCTACATGCTGATAGTGCCCATCTGAGACATCTGATAGATTCTCTCCTTTATGGAGAATAAAACTGTTACATCATTTCTACTGCTATTCCAATTAAATGCTAAAATTCCTATATCCTACATTTACTTTTTGTGTTTTACTGACAGTTTTTCGTTTTCTTTTCCTTATTCTTCAGTCTCCCACCAACTGATTTTTCATTATTTTATTCTTGTTTTTCTCCTGCCTCACTTTCTCCTGCTTCTTCTTCACTTTCTAAAAGTGCAGATCTGTTTTCTTCCTCTATATTTCTTTCATCAAATATTTTTTAAACTTCATGTATTTCACCACAAAGTGAAGGAAAAAATGTTTTTGACACGCACATCCATCTAACTTGCACATTTATTTTCCTTTTCAGTTACACTCCCAGTCTCTGAAATAGTCTTTCCATGGTGTTTCTATTCTTTTTTGCAGTATCAGCCATAATTTTTCCAACAGACTTAAAATGTCAAATGTCACTTCACAGAAATTTCCAGCTCCCAAATTAATATATGTCCTGATGTCCTTATGTCTTCAATGTCAAAACCTAGAAGCAAAATTATACTGCCCATAATATCATCCCCGTTAACACTGTCATTGTTTTAACTTTCTATTCTTCCTTTTGGGCTAATTCTGTATGTGTTGAAAGACTACAAATCTTTGTCTTCTCTCCATTCGTGGTTCCATTCTTCTCTGCCTTCCTGCATCTATATAAGTCTTTGGTTCTATTAACAAAAGTGGTAAACCCTTAAAACTAACTATTCCACTAGCTGAGAATACCTCCAGTGTTTTCCCTTCGTTGGCTGTTGCTTCCGTTTCCAACCTCTCAATTTCCTCCTCCTGTCGTTCTCTGTCCACTGTGGCATAGCATTGTGCTTCCTCTCCTTGCTTTGGCTCCGCTTGGTTCATCATATCTACCAGCAGCAGTGTCTCCAATCCTCCAATTTCCAACTCTGTTAGCAATGATTTTTGTCTGCTTTTCCTTCCTTCATTAAGCTTTCTCCTACTCCCCTCTCTTTATCTCTGCTGCATTGTCCACCATTTTGGAATTCCTGGAACTGTAGTAGCAGTCCTCCAATGTAACCTAGTAACTCCAAAGAGAAGGAGAAGTTCCCTGCTGCCCTGGCCAAATTTCTGCTAGTCAGCATGAATACTGCCTTGGGTCTCCCCTGAAACTAGGACATATACTAGTCTAATGTGTCTAGCCTGGTCAACCAAAAAAAAAAACATAACAAAAAAACATTTTATATGTATGATATAAAGAAAATGTTAACTGTGTAAGTCCACTGCATATATAATCCTTTTTACAGAGGATCTGGAAGCAATATCTTAAGTAACTTGCTCAGAGTCAGACAACAAGCAAATGGAGGCTATGGGAATCAAACCCAGGACTACTGCAAGGTGTAGGTCTGGAGTACACAATTATAAAGATCTTTGCCAAAATGAGCAATTATGTTGGGTGATCAGTGAATAAATCGCATATTCCTGGCTCTTCCCCTGAGGCAGTCTGGAAGTTAATGTGCAATTATAAAAACCTTGGCTATTCTGAAGGTTGGGATAAGTTGAATGAGGGTACCTTCAAAGATGGAGACCTCTGCCATTTTGAAAACCACTCAAGAGTGTATCTTGCTTCCTGAGTAATAGTTCTATTCAGTAAGCTGCATGGGTTGCACACAGTAAGTATGAGAATCAAAAGAATATCTATAGATTAAGTATTGTGCCAACATAAATGGCGTAAATTAACAAGGTCAAATGCATTCTTCTGTGTTCAGATTTAATGTGGCATGCCAATATGAAATGGTAATGTGAGATATATGATTTACAAGCATGAACTAGTTACGTGTCTCATAGCTAAGTTTCCTCACAGCTTGTCTTGGCTGTCCATCTGTTGTTTTACTTGGATTTAACTTTTCCTGTTTATCTATGCATTCAGGCAGCATTGTATCACTATAAAAACATAAAATGAAAGAGACTGAACAGCTTCGACCTGTGCACATGTTTAACACAGGACTCTAGTAAGAAGAATGCTGGGTAATGAACATGCTTCAGAGATGTCAGGTTTAATTTATGTCCCTTATCTTTTGAACCCCTTTGTAGTTTAAACTTCTAATTAATGCAGCAATGGTCTACATTAATACTAGTTTCTTAATTAGAATCCAGTTGCACATAGCTTTCTTGTAAATATAATTCATGGCATAAAAAACAATATTGGGAAAATACATCTTAGCTTTCTCACTGATGAATAACAGTCTTAACTTTATGCTTGGTGTGACATCTTTCATCATCTGCTGGGTTCATGTACAGAAGCCAAATATGTTTTAATTTATTTAATATTTTAATAAATGGATAGAAGAAATGATCCATAGATTAATTTCAGCCATAAACCAAGTATTCTGGAAAAGCACAATATGCAATTAGTCTTTCAAACGTCATTAGAAATTATTTTATATATAGTGTCACAGCTGAAGCAAGGTAATACAGAGAACTTAAACAGAATATCCACACAACAAGAAAGTGTGGATTGCATCATTACACATAGTAACTTAGCAGTGCTAGAGTAACATAAGACTGTTTAGAACAGCTAGCTATGTTTTTTAGGTCTGAACATTCTGGTTTCAGGATAGGGTAGATACATAAAAGTTCTTATTTTCTGCTATTAGTTCTTCAAGTTATGCATAGCCCTCAACCTTTTATTTACAAAATTAGGGACAGAGCAAAAAATAATAAAGAAAAAAGGTTTTAGATTATGGACAATTTTCAAACAGTGGTACTATTAATTTAGAATGTTCATAGAAAAAAAGAGGATGTGGATTTTAAGTAAAAGAAACATTTAATCGCTATTTACTGAGTTAGTTCCACTGCGTTTCCAGTTTTATTTATTTTATTTTATTTTACATTTGTTGACCGGGCTAGTCTAACTGGATACATGTCCATTTTCAGTAGAGGCCCGGGGAGATAAGTTCCAAGAGAACAGATATCAAAAACAAAGAAACAGCTCATATACATACAAAATTCATAAATACTATTAACAGGTAAAAGAACTTTAAAGGAATAGATTCAGAGATTATCATATAAACTAGACAATCAATTCATAGTAGAGAGTAATGCAGTTAAAATATAGACAACAGGTTGTTACATAATACAAAAAAAGAGGCATGATAAACAATAGTTACTATAGTAAAAGTTAGTCTCGATCTTAAGCTTCAAGAAGATGCAAATAAGGGTGTATAGTAGGACTAGGGAATGTTGTATTCAAGGAGAGTAGGACTTGATTAGAGAGAAGAAGGGGGTAGGCAGAGGCAAGATAGAAGAGCTAATTGCTTAGTCAGGCTTTGTACAGGGGCACAACCAGTGTGATTTGAGGAAGAGTTTGAGTTTACTTTTGAAAAGTGATATAGAGGGCAGAGAGGTAAGTTCATGGGGAAGTAGGCTCCAGGATTTTCCAACAGTAGTAGAGAAGAGAGAGTCCCCAGCTCTGTTGTTGGACTTTGAAATATTTACAAGCAGTTTGTGTGATGATCTTAGGGTCTTTAGATTGGTATAGTGGGTGATGAGGGTAGAAACTTTGGGAGTATTTGTTGGTTGGTAAAGGGTCTTATGGGCAGTGGTCAGTTGGTAGAAACTGAGCTGATTTTGCAGTTCAAGCCAACCAAGCTGCTTTAGAGTATAACAGTGGTGGGTTCTGAAAGGGTTTCCTGTTGCAAATCTGGCTATGTTATTGTAGGAATGTTCCATTTTACTGAGGTTGTTTTTAGATAGATTTGTAAATATGGGTGAGGCATAGAGGAGAGTAGAGATCAGATGAGTGTGAGCAATGGTTATTCTAGCTGAAGGAGAAAGGAAGGGTTTGACTCTATAGAGAGAGAGACAAGTTTTTTGTTAACAGTTTTTAGAGTATTATTGATATGGGTGTCAAAGTTGAGTTTGTCATCTATGGTGATGCCTAGTAGTTTTGTTGTAGGTTCTGGGGATACGAGAGTGCCATTGTTGGATGTTACAGTGAAATCTATAGGGGAAGACCTACACGTAGGAGTAAAAAGGAGGAACTTAGTTTTTTTGGGGTTCAGGAGAAGACAGCGTTGTGAAAACCATTTTTCAACTGTGTTAAACACTGTTTGGGTAAGGGAGTGAAGTTCAGATGTGGTTGAGGATGAGCATACAAGAGTGGAGTCATCTGCGTATTGGATGCATGTTGCTTGGGGAATTGCTAGTGAAGGTCATTGATAAATAAAGTGAACAGTAAGGGTCCTAAGATGGACCCCTGAGGGACACCAAGGTTAACTGGCAGATGGGTAGATAGAGAATTATGCCAAAGAACAGCCTGTTGACTGTTTTCTAAGTAGGATTTGAACCATTTATAGCAGGTTTATCCAGTGACAGGGATGTAAGGATGTGTAAAAGTATCTGGTGATTTACCATATTGAAAGCTTTTGGCAGATCGATGAACAAAGCAGAAGACAAAATATTTTGGTTTCGGTTTTTGTTGATATGGTCTGTAAAGGAGAGGAGGGCAGTAGTAGTGCTGTGGGAAGGTCTGAAACCATGTTGACAGCTGGATAGCAACTTATTATGGATAAGGTGGTCTAGCATTTGCTTATGGATACATTTCTCCATGATCTTTGCCAAAGGAGAAAGTAGGGGTATGGGACGGTAGTTGGAGAAGTCAGTAGAGCTTCTGCCTTTATGTAGGGGGATAATATGGGAGACTTTCCAGATACTTGGGATGTCTCCTTCAGTGATGGTTCTGTTAATCAGGATTGAAATGGGATAGGCAATGGATTTAGCTGCCTTCTGTAGATATTCAGCAGCTAGCTGGTCTGCTGAGGGAGGGGATGGTTTCAGTTTTTGGATAAGGGTGAGAATATATGTTGTTGGGACTGGTTGGAAGTGAAATGGAGGGGATTGGATGGAGTTTAAGTTAGATATAGGAAAGTCTTTAGGTGATAACTGACTGGCAAGTGTTTGAATGGCTTCAGTAAAATATGTATTAAAGGCATTAGCAGTATGCTTGGAATTTTCCTGGTCTGTGCCTTGTGGGTTTGGCATGATGGATTGCCCTGGGTGTAATTTGTTAATACACGCCCAGAACTTTTGTGGTTTATTATGGTAGGTTTGCTGGAATTGTAGGTAGCAATTTCTTTTGTCAGAGAGTATAGATTTTTTAGTGTTGTTTTTCAGCTGTCTGAAATAATGTTGGTCAAGTGGGTTTTTTGTCATTCGCCATTTATTCCAATATTTGTTTCTAAGAGGGAGTTTTTGCTTGGTTCTCTTTTGAAAGCCATGGGGCGGATTAAGTTCTGATTTTGATATTGTGGGTAGGAGCATGGTGGCCAAGAATAGATAGGAAGTTGGAGTTAAAGTATTTAACAGCATCTTCTAATGGGAGGTATTTTAAAGGAGACCAGTTACATGATTTTAGTTCATTTTGGAAGAGCTCTGGGTTAAAGTTCTTTTTAGTTCTTATTGTCCTGCAAATGGTTGCAATGGGAAGATTGGTCTTATGCGCGGTAATATAGGTGAGTGAGTGATCACTCACATCATCAGGGAGAGTTCCAGCTTCATAGGTCTGGGGAGGATTATTTATGAGGATCCAATCTAATGTACTTTCTTTTTTATTGGGTTTATTTATCCTGGTAGGGGAGGTAATGGTTTGAGAGAAACTGAATAGATTGATGTGGGTAGTAGGGCGATCACCGCTTCAACATTTCCAGTCAATGTTAAAATCACTTAGGATAATGGTTTCTTGGGATAAGTTTTGAGATAACCAGCAAAGAATATCCTCTATGGTGGCACAGTTATTGGCAGGTGGTAGATAGATACAGACAATATAAATAGATTTGAAAGGTAGGTAGATTCTCAGAGTTTTAACTTCTGGACCAACGCTATTGAGATCAGGGTATTTCTTTCTTCCTTGAGAGAGGGTGCAGGGAATATAGGCTGAGAGATGAGACCACAGGTGTTTGGAAAGGGGTCCGTTGTCACCAGGTAGGTAGATTCGCAGAGTTTTAACTTCTGGACCAGCACTAAGGAGATCAGGGTACTGAGGGAAAGACGCTGGGGCAAGACCGGACAGCAGCCAGGGGCAATGCTAGGTGAATAAAGATGGGAGAAATACATTTTTGAATCAACATTATGGGCACCCTTAAAATTAGGGATAGTTGAGACGTATAGAATGATTCAGTTTACCAAACAGTAAGTGTTTTCAGAGCAGAGTGTTGAGTATTAACCAGTATTTATCTAGAATGTTGTGAATGTTTCCACCAGAGATGTTGGCATAAAGTAGCTCATTATTATGGCATGCCTAATGTTAATATTAAAGGAATACACTCTAAATTGCCTTTAATTATGTAAATTGATTTATATACATTTACACATTTTACATCAGGTAATTTATACACTAGTTTCAGTGCTCTAAAACTGTGATTACAAGACTGCATGTGCTCTTGGATTTTGTTTGTTTAAGTTGTTGAGCTAAAGCTTTAGCTGGTTAACTTGAGGTTCAGTAACAGCAAAATTACTCAAAAGAAATTTAAAGATGGAAAGAAAATATCAAAATAAAGAATATGAAAAAAAGTAATGCATTGTAAAACAGGCTGCTGCAGAACTGCAGGTGGTATTTCATTAGTTATATGTTGTGGTTTACTTGGTTTGTTTCTGGA
>NC_056745.1:183662929-183715429 GCF_019279795.1 Protopterus annectens | reverse complement strand
GATTGATGTCAAGTTATCTGATTTTATGATTTAGGTTCAAGGCTAAAATGTTTGTAGATGTTAGTATTTCTCACAGTATACTGTAGTGTTGTTGGTGGTGTGTGATTTTACTGCATTCATCAGCATCATTTGCTACCATCCTGTGACTGTTTCTTGTTTTAACTCTATGTTTGGTATTCTAACTGTCACTAGAATGATTTGTCTTTTCTGGACTGCTCCTAAACATGGAGCTGTTGTTGTCAAGAAGGCCTGTTAAGTTTCATAAACTTAAATAAATAACATGGCAAATAAGTAGCATTCTCTCTAGGATGCAACAGATATGCACAGAGATAGACAAGGCTCCCATTTCCCACCCACACAGTCTTTCATGATCCCACACCTTAATGCTGTTAGTCAACAGCTCTACGTGGTTACATTTGACTGGTGTTTTTTGCCACAAATAGGGTTACTTGAAACAGCTTTTTTTCAATTATAATTGCATTTATTAATCTGGGAAGGGATAAAAATAATAACAATAAAGTAATATTAAAAAAAAAATAAAGAGAAATAAATAATAAAATTAAATAACTAAAACCTGGATCTATGTCTGTTCTTATGGGGAGAATTCTGGGACACAGTTTTGCATAAACTGCAGCCTAATCCTATTGCATTAGTAAAATAGTAATTTGCAGAGTATATTATTGAGTTGTATGTTTTTATTTTACCTGTTTCTGGTGCTGATGTGCGAACTGCAAGATTATGATACAGTGTGTGCTGCACTGTTATCTTCATGAGAAAGTCTTCTTTTCAATGAATGCCAAAAATAAAGTGAACTCCCATTTTAGGGTTGACATTCTTTTGCATTAAGATGCCATACCATTCACTAATAATTCTGATTATTAGCAGTGAATTCAGTGGTTTGAATATGAGACTAGGAAATTAGTCTTAATGTTCAGTGAACAAAACACAATATAGTCAGATACTGAGCACTTTACAGGAGAAAATGAAAAAATGAAATATGATGGCTGAATGTCATATTTTGCTGAACATAATGCATTGCTAATTAACTCGTCTCCTGCATCTAAGTCTGTTGCATGTTAAGATGATTCTCTTTCTCCGACATATGATGGGCTCAGAGATGATTACAGTCTGACACAGTGAAAGGGGATAACATGCTCTTTTTTGCATAAAATAATTGTTATTAACTACTCAGCTGAGAGAGTATTATAATGAAAATCTAAAGGCCCTCTGCCCAAAACAGTTTTTTTTTGACTGTTGCATTGCTTTATCCCCATCATTTTGTTTTTGGTTGGGAGATAGGTACATTAATGGTAGGGGAGTTCATTTGATGATATAGTCTTCTAGTCTTATGGAAGCAAGAATATCTGCTGTTTAATTGTTGCTAATCCTGCATTTATGCATAACTCAGTTATATGGTCATCGGATACGTTTAGCCATTTCATGTGATCATCTTTATTTTTAGCCATATTTTGATTAAAAAAGAGTGCCACAGTTTTTGTTACAATACTGTTGCATTTCATACAAATATTTAAGAATAAACATGAAAGACACTGAGATCCCCATTCCTCTTCTCCAATCCCCGTTAGTTTTCAGTCTCAAAACATGTTCCAGAAAAAAAAATGGTGTAAAGTACATCTCAAGTGGTCCTTGGCTAGATGTTTCAATGCTATGTAGTGTGGGGTGCAGCATTCAAACCCGGGAAGAGAAAGGGGTCACTCACTGCTGGTGTGACCAGTAGCAGGGCTATGGGGTGCAGCATTCAAACCCGGGAAGAGAAAGGGGTCACTCACTGCTGATGTGACCAGTAGCAGGGCTAACTCACTTCAACAAAGTACAAGTATTTGAGACAGAGATCTGCTTGTAATTTGAGTGTAATAGATTTTGTAATGGCTTGAGAAATATATGTAAACACATAAAACCAGAGATCTCGTAATATAATACAAGACTTTATTAATGATATTAGTTCTCCGCACAGTGCAATTATTTGTGAGGAAGTCTCTTGTAAGAAGCAGCTCAGATAGGGTCCTTTAAATGAGTCGGGTTAGTTTCTTGATTTGCTAGGGAAGAGAAGCAGATTCCTAAACCTGGTCTTCATATTCATGCCTCGTCTTCGAAAGGTAATGCGCTTCAAGTAAAATCAGAAAAAGTTTTTTTAATGAAATTATGTGCCATTGCAGCTGGGAAAGTACATATAACGTTTCACTTGCTACCATTTTCAAGGCAAAGACTGGTCTTTTTAAAAATGGTTATTTTTTGATTGAACGGCTGTGATTACTTTTGATTAGAGTGTGATGAAAAAAACTGTTTCTAACTTTCATGGATATTTTTTTTTTATCCAGATTCTCAGGTTATTTTGATTATGGCCATTTATTATGCAGCACCACTAGTTTGAATTCCATTGCATATACTTCTGTCTAAAGTCTAATTCTCATTTTATGTTTTGTGGATATTGATATTCGTGGAATATTGAAGTTAGAGTCTCTGTGATACTGAACTTTTTGCCGTCACTGTTTTGTCATTGAACCGTTGTGCACAAGATGACTTAATAAATTAAAAGAAGGTGCATTTGTTTCGATTGAATAAACATTTCAAAGTCAAAGTCAAAGTAAACTTTATTGTCATTCAGAAATCACACAAGTCCAAAAACTGAATGAAATTCTGTGTCTCCGGACTCAATGTGCAGACAACATATAGACTATTTTCACAGACATTTACACATGTAACACCTCGCTATTACATCACAGACATGCAGGTAGACAAACTAATATTGCACATAGAAACACATTTTAACACTTTTCAAACTGAACACTTACTTGCTTGAGACTTTATTATTGTGCAGGTAGTTGGTTAAGACATTGCGTTGATCCTTGGACAGAAAGAAACATTTGAGTATTGCACTGTGAGTATTGCACTATGGACCTTAGAGTATTGCACTATGGTTGATTTACAGACTTGCAACATGTATTGCACTGAAAGAAGAGATATTTTACTGCATTGCTACTGCCCTAGATGGCCAATAAGTTACAGTCATGGTGAATATTGCACTGCATATTAGATGAGACTGGTAACCAGGTTAATGCACAATTTGAGACAGTTTCTACTGACCCAGGTGGGCATCATGGAGTGTAGTGGTTACTAGAGTTCAGCAGCCAGATGGCATTTGGGAAGAAGCTGTTCCTGATCTCGTAGCTCTGCAATGTATGCTTCGGAAGTGCTTTTCAGATGATAGATGCATGAACAGTCTGTAAGCAGGGTGCGTGCAGTTTTTAATTATTCCTCTGGCCCTGCTGAGACATCTGGATAAGTACAAGTCATAAGGTGGTCTTAATGATCCTCTCAGCTGTCTTCACCACTCTCTGGATGGATTTGCGCTCAGAGGTAGAGCAGCTTCCATATCATACTACGAGGTTGTTCATCAGGATGCTTTCTGTCGTACCTCTTTGGCATCTGAAGATAAGAGCCACTACGTTCACATGATGCTGTGAAATATTAACTAATATATTTTAAGCTGTAATTGAGAATATTTTAAACTTCCCAAGTTTTAATGTTATGTTTTCTGTTTTAAGTATTGGCTTAAAATGTCAGTAATATTTTTGTTCCAAATACCAGCTTATCATGTGTTTGAAGTTTCTAAGTGTATAAGAAGGAGTGAAATTAGTAACAGCTGGTAAGGGATGTGAGTTTGTGAATTAAGTACAAAATGTTCATTTGATCTTGAAAAAGAAGTATTTTTGCCTGCATTAGAAAAATGAATATGTCCCATTATATTAGGTACTGCTAATAAAATAAGAATTGCAAGTTTTGAGTCAGAAAACATTTAAAAATCACAAAGTAATGAAACTGCTTTTGCCAAATGAATTGCAAGTTCATGCCTTTCGGACCTCAATATTTTTGCTTCCCTTTCTGAGCAGGCACCTACTGGGTGCCTATACAGTGTATTTACACACTTCCATTCCATGCACCATTTTTTTCTGAAAGGGTGAGTCAATATTTATGGTGCAAAAATAACATTTCAAGACAATCTGTGCAGTGAAATAACTGTAGGTCACGGAATGCTGTGGTTAAATTTTAGACTCAAAAAGCTGTGATGTGGCCAATTTGCAGCCATTATTGAAACACCCATAGCTCAATGGATACGAATCGTGAATGCTTCCTTAGCTTTCAGCCATTATTGAAACACCCATAGCTCAATGGATATGAATCGTGAGTGCTTCCTTAGCTTTCAGCCATTATTGAAAACCCATAGCTCAATGGATACGAATCGTGAGTGCTTCCTTAGCTTTCAGCCATTATTGAAACACCCATAGCTCAATGGATACGAATCGTGAGTGCATCCTTAGCTTTCAGCCATTATTGAAACACCCATAGCTCAATGGATACAAATCGTGAGTGCTTCCTTAGCTTTCAGCCATTATTGAAATACCCATAGCTCAATGGATATGAATTCTGAATGCTTCCTTAGCTTTCAGCCATTATTGAAACACCCATAGCTCAATGGATACGAATCGTGAATGCTTCCTTAGCTTTCAGCCATTATTGAAACACCCATAGCTCAATGGATACGAATCGTGAGTGCTTCCTTAGCTTTCAGCCATTATTAAAACACCCATAGCTCAATGGATACGAATCGTGAGTGCTTCCTTAGCTTTCAGTCATTATTGAAACACCCATAGCTCAATGGATACGAATCGTGAGTGCTTCCTTAGCTTTCAGCCATTATTGAAACACCCATAGCTCAATGGATACGAATCGTGAGTGCTTCCTTAGCTTTCAGCCATTATTGAAACACCCATAGCTCAATGGATACGAATCGTGAATGCTTCCTTAACTTTCAGATGGTTTCTGAGAACTTAGGATGTATTCCAGGTTCAAGGAAGAACAGAGTCCTGCAGCTGTAAATTTTTAAAATAGGGCAGCGGTTCTGTAACTGAAAGATTTACTTATTCTGTGGAAGGTAATACTGTACTTTTATTCCCTGTTTTGCTTATTCGGTCTCTGCTTCGAGTATCTGCACCCATTTCCAGCCTTTTCCTTCACTGAAACTTTCCTAATCATGTCTTTCTCTCTCTCTCTGTCTCTGTCTCTGTCAGCACTTAGGGGCTAGCCTTTAGTAGTCTTCTGTGAAGGCCTGACATTAAATCATCATCAGTGACTGGTATAACATGGAATGCATTCATTATACCCTATTGTTTCCCCTTCCCCATTAACTGGTCTCTTGAGTGAGATGGTTGTCAGTCTTAATACACAGTAAGACAGATGCACCGTGTTAGTTAAGCACCACAGTAGGGTAGTGAAATTGAATGTTCACCACTGCAGGTTAGTGAAACTGAATGTTCGAGTGCATGCTATTGAGTTAAATGTTCATTAGTAGTTTTGTTACAAATTGCTGATATGGGTTGGGGTAGCAGCGTAATCGATTGGAGGAACTAGAAGGCTTACTACATTGTAGCTCATGTAGCAAAGGATTTTTCCATTTCCACAATCTAATGATTTGTCTCTAATCTAATTTGGAGAGTGTCTGTACAGATTGTCACATTAAACTGTCATGGTCTGCAGTGACTTGTAGATCAGTGATTGGTCATCGGCAGCCATGTGTTCAGCTCAGGGTACTGAAGACCAACCAAGTTACTTTGCCTGTACTCCTTAAAATCACAATGTACTTGCAATCATGCACTAGAAACAGTGCTTTTTACTATGAATTTCATACCAGTACAATATATTATGGCCCTGTAAAACCTTTTCATGTCTTGCCACATTACTACGTGGTTAGTAACACAATAAGACTTATTGGTTAGCTATTTAAAGAAGTTATTTCCTGCAATTCAACCTAAATGCATTTCCAATAGTCTTATGCTTTACATAAATATTAAACAAGAGGCTGCCTTGCCACCTGAACAGCTTTTTTTTTTTTGTTTGTTTATATACTCAACCTTCCCATACAAAAAAAAGTCTAATTGTTCAGTAGGGGATATGTCAAAGGTCACATCATCAAAGCAACACATCTTTCTGTGAAATAAATATGAAAGTCAAGAAGAAGATTAAAAAAACACAAATACCGGGACTTTTAGATGAGGTAATATCAAAGGATTGTGTGAAACACAACATTTTGTAACTGAAAGGAAACACAGAAATAATAAGAGGGAGAAAGAAACAGGAAAAGCACTCTGAGCATCAAAGACCAGACTAAGGAAGGAGATAGTTACTACAGCCAAGAAGGGAAGTAAAACCCTTTTCTGCTGTTCAAGGGAACAGAGAAGGATTCAGTGGTGGGCATGAGGCTGAACATAATGGATAGGAATGAGCAGAGGAGTGGTTCAAAAACTCGTGTCTTTTGTACGTTAATAGTTTTGCTCAACAGTCAAAAAGAAAAAAAGTTTATCATGGTTGTTTTAAAGAATAAGGAGTAATTATGGGGGGTGTAGGGAGGGTGGCCTAATGGTTAAGGTGTTTGACTTACAAACACAAGGCGAAGGTTTGAGTATCACAAAGGATAATTGGCTAGGCTTAAAATGGCTCGCAAGGGCAGTTAGCTTAGCACTAATCTATGAATCTATGAATAATGAATGATTTCCAAGAAGGTAGTCAAGCCAGTGGACCTTCTGAGATTCATTATAGACTTCTTACAAGACTGGGGACAGAAATGAAAGTACCACTACTTTGTGTGTGTGTGTTTGTGTGTGTGTGTGTGTGTGTGTGTGTGTGTGTGTGTGTGTGTGTGTGTGTGTGTGTGTGTGTGTTATTCTGAAGGGAACCCACACTTTGAAATTCTGAACAGAGATTTCCATACAATGCAGAATGGGAGATTTCCCTTTTCCTCACGGTAGTGCAATCTTGGAGTTGGTATATTTAAGTAGCGGGGGTGTGGGGGGTGCAGGGAGGCTTGCCCCCCCCCCCGCAAAAACCTTGGGGAATCTTGTTTTGTTTTTGGATTTATTTTAGAATATTGAAATTTTGAAACTTCGATCATATGGTCTTGACCATATGAAATTCGAAGTTTTAAGCCTTTGATATTCTAAATGTAGGAGGCTGAACTTGTAAAAAATCTTTAACAGTTTGCATAGATTTAGCTTTATCTTCCATCTTTTTAAGAACTTCTTCAGCCTTGTTGCCAAACAGGCAGTCCTGATTTAAAGGAGCATCCAACAATTTAGCTTTAACATGATCAGGCAAAGATTGCTCCTTAAGCCAAGCATGCCTTCTAAACACAGACCCAGTAACAGCAGCCATGCAAGAGGCCTCTAAAGAATCAAAACCACATTGCAAAGTATGTTTTCCAACTTGTTCAGCAGAATGCATTAAATCCTGTAAGTCTTTATTTTCCACACAGTCAAGAATCAACATCATTTTCTGTTTAAGCAGTCCAATAACATGTTGCTGATATTTTAACATATGAAATTGGCAGTTTAAAGCTCTAATGGCCAAGGTTGCTGAAGTGTAAACCTTTTTACCCCATCTATCCAGCACCCTGGAGAATCTATCAGAAGGGATAGGATTTTTAGCAGTAGAAGCCTTAATGCCCTTGGGTCCCTGTGAAATAGTCTCTGGATCTGCAATAGGATTTTTGAAAAGGAACTTGTGGGACTCAGGAACCCTGTAGTATCTGTCAGGTTTACTGGGAGCAGGAGGCAGGGAATCAGGGGCCAAACTGGATTCCGAGAAAGCATCATCAACAATGTCTAGTACAGGAGGAATAGCCAAAGGCCTATGCTGAGGTAGGAGAAGGAAATCCATAAGCCTCTTTTTTGAATCAGAAAATTCCTGGCTTTACCAGTGAAAATGCTCCCTTAGAGTATGTAAGGTTTCCCCAAAAGAAAAATCCTCAGGAGGGGAAGCAGAGGGAATAGAGTCCTCTGCATCAGAATCCTCATAAGTAGGTAAGGACAAATCCAGGTCATCAGAAGAGTCAGAAAAAACAGACTCCTGATCAGAAGATTCATAGTCAAGCTCAGCCCTAGGCCTTTTAGAAGGGGGTGGGTGGTTGGCTACCCCTGATTAGAGTTATTAGATCTTCAGCCATTTTCATCATTTGTTTTTTAGGCATAGAGGCCTGAGCATGTGGCCTGGGCATCGGTTTTTAGACATGGATTGAGATTTAGGCCTTAGTAATGAAGGCGGCATCGATTTAATATGCAAGTCCGTAGGCCTGAATACACCCTCAGAAGCTGGTGCCTGCACAGTGGCTCCAGACCCATTCAAGGTAGAGACATCTGCAGGTTCCATAGTTGAAGTATCTCGTGGCATACCGGACTCCGAATGGGTCTCAGTAGAGGTCTGCAAATCAGAAGTAGCGGGTATCAGGGGCTGTGAAATTGCCTCACTGAGTACCGGCGAACTGGCGACTGGCTTAGAAGCGTCGTCGGCAGTTTTGGACCTCGGCATCCTGTCTCTGTCTTTATCTTTGCATTTTTTCGGAATCACGGTAGTCAGATGGCTAACTGATGACATTTCTGGATAATTAAACCGAGACCCGGAATATTTGGAGGCAAAGTGCGCTGATTAAATAAAGCACAAAACTGACAGCAAGATACGTTGTGGTCAGGGCCTAGGCAAGGAATACAGTACAAATGAAAATCTTTATGAGGTATTTACTTTCCACAAGTAATGCAATTATTAACTTATTAATTATTAATTATTAACTTTTGCTGACATCGGTAAGAAGCAAGAAAAAGTTTCCCCAACAGGGTACTTAGCTTTAGTTGAAGACTTCGGTTCTGAAACTCGAAAGCGAAAATTTCAGGATTTGGCCAACCGGCACTTGTGAACTGCTTCTGCTTCGGGCACCACATGGCAAGAAAGACTGATGTAATGGTGTAGGCTGCATGTTTTATACCCTTGATGACCTGACGTCATGGAAGAAGGGACAGCAACCGACGCAGGACCCAAGACTTTGTTAATCAGGCCGACTGAGGGCAACCTGCAAGCAGATTACCCAAATGTAATGACTGTAACAGTGAAACATGAAGAACATCCTGACTCTCCTTTCTATGTGTGATTTGTGAGAAATACATCCTAACACCTGTACAAGCTATACTATTTAAGAGGGCTGTAAGTTAAGTTCCCTGTTAACAGTCAGAGAGTACCTGTGGATGAGATCATTTGTACCGACATGACTAAAAACAGATCCATATTTCCTTGCCTAAGGCATGTATCACATCCTCTATTTTTGGTCCTGGAAAGCATAACACTATTTCATGTTCATTATCTTCTCTGCAAATGTTAAGTATCAGTTCCCCTAAATATTTGAATTTCCAATTACCAGAATGTTGTTTCAGATCAGATCTGAAGAATCTTCAACTTCTAATTCAGTAATATCTGCTCTGTCACTTGGAAAGGAATGATCTTCATCACCATTACTTTTATTAATGCCACTGTTTTCATTACGTATTACATTCACATGCATACAGTTCTCATCCAGCTGGCTTTGTACATCCAGAGCCTGAGCCATATTGTCAATGTCTGTCTTTCTCTTTTTTTTCTTACAGTGATGTTTTTCAATCCTCCCATGTTCAGTTTTGATTTCTTCCTTTTTACATGACGATTTTTTCTTCATTCTCGTTTGGAAAAAGTACATCTTTTCCTCTAGACGGAAGGTTTTCGGGTAGAAAAATGTTATCATTCCCTGCAGTCTGTGTGTTAATGTAACAAAGCAGTGTCCTTTTTAGTATAAACATTAATCTGTTTCTTTTTCTTCCTTGTTATTGTGAAGTTCATCCCTTTTTTTTTTCTTTCTATATGCTCTGAATCCCCAGATTCCTGAGTACGTGTATGCAGAATTCCAAAGTTTTCAGTGGTAGTATCTTGCTCAATAGGGGTTCAGTGATCTTTTCTGAAATATACACTTATTTTCCTGAGTGTGTTCTGCTTTGCTACTTATAATGGTGAACAAATCATCCAAATATTGACATGAGGAACACATGTATCCTACTACAGTACTGCAGATGACACCCACCATTAGGCACTGCACTGAGGTCTCAGTTTGTTAATGACTGCTGTGACAAAATCCTTCCTTTAGTTCTGTTCCTCAGGTCTTTGACAGTGATAATGCCGATATGACTTATGCTAGTGTACACATACATAGAATGCTGTAGTTAGCAGTGTTTACCATTATGATTATTCCAGCAGTCAGATTGCTATGGTACGTTTCTGTGTTTTGCTTATCCAAGTAGATACTAACTAGTTATCCAGTGCCAAAGTCAGCTGAGAACTCCTTGTAGAACCCCAGCAGGCTTGTAAGGAGAGACTGTTGATGACAGTAGTTTTAACGTTTAGGACCATGTCCCACTCTCTTGCCATCACAGGCAAGAGACTAATACCAGTAGATATGCAGTCTGTTTCATTGCTTATGTACTCTGTAGAGGGAATAATATGTATTTTGTGTCAATAATGTGGTGTGTTTTCATATTTTGGAGAAAAGCAAAGTTTGTCTTTTTTTAATAACTTTAGATTAGAGAAGATAAGGGCTTTTGCTGTTGCAAACTGTTCAAAAATGCAGAGGTAGCCAAGGAATTTTGTCTGTGATATTTTGCTGGTTTAAGCATCATCTATGTCAAGCAAGCTTTACTCAGCTACGTTACCTTTGGATTTATAGTCATTCCTGGGAAAATTGTGAGCACAGAAAGTACAGTTGTGTACACTTACCATAAATGTAGATGTCCGAGTATATTTACTGTTGCAGTCATCATCTGTAGGTGATCACTGCCGTGGTAGCCCTCGGCTGGCCTGAATACCAGAGTCAATGTTTTTCTGCATTTGCTGCTATCACCTGTAGTCTGACGTCAGGTCACCAGTGCTATAAAGCAAGGCAGCCGACGACATTACATCAGTTTTTCTTGCCCTAACCATCAGAAGCACAAGGAAATATGGTAGAGTGGTCCTAGTGGCTAAAAGCCACCATGAGAAGCGTATGTCCCCCTAAGGAAAGAGGATATAAGGGGGAAGGAGGGAGGGAAACCAGGACTGCAACAGTGAATACACTCGAGCATCTATATTTATGGTAAGTGTACACAACTGTACTATGTTCTTCATGTTTCACTGTTGCAGTCATCACCTGTGGGAGGATTCTCAAAGCTGAGAAGAGGGGTGGAAGAATTAGTTAGAGACCTAGGCATGGGTCAGCATGCCCTGCAGATCTGCAGAGGCAAACCCTGCTCTAGTCTTAGAGAAAAGAGGTAGGTGGTAATGCTTTGTAAAGGTATGGACAGAGGTCCAGGTGGCAGCTTCCAAGATGTCCCTGGTGGGAACTTCTCTGAGGAATGCTGTGGAAGTGGAGGCTGCCCTTGTGGAATGGGTACGAACAGACTTAGGGGGTTGTTTCCCATGTAGTCTGTAGCAGAAATGGATGCAGTGTGATATCCATTTGGAAATGGTTTGCTTGGAAATGGGCTTCCCCTCTGCCCCTGGGGCAAAGCTGACAAGCAGCTGGTCTGTTTTTCTGAAGGCTTTAGTATGGTCCAGGTAGTATCTGAGCTGTCTGTGCATGTCTAGTGAGTGCAAAATTCTTTCCCTCTTGTTTTAAGGGTTAGGAAAGAAGGTGGGTAGATGTATGGCCTGGTTGAGGGTCACATCAGATACCACCTTGGTCATACAGGAAGGGTTAGTCCTCAGGGAGACCCTGTCTGCATGGAAAATGACGAAGGGCTCAACGGCCATGAGTGCCTGAAGTTCTGAAACCCTTCTGGCTGAGGTGATAGCTAGTAGGAAAGCAGTCTTCCAGGAGAGGTATCTCAGTTCTGCTGAAGAAGCAGGTTCAAATGGTGGTAAGGTTAGTTTTTCTAAAATATAATTCAGGTCCCAGGCTGGCGTGGGTGGCCTTCTGGGAGGTCTGATATTAGAAGCCCCTCTGAGGAATTGTTTAATCAAAGGATACGAGAAGAGGGGCTGGTCAGTATCAAAATAACCTGAAATGGCTGAGGCATGTTTTTTAATAGAAGAGAAGGAGAGGCCACTATTGAGTAACTCGGCTAGGTAGTCCAGGATAAGAGGGATGGAAGGTTGTGAGGTACTGCCCCTTCTGGACTGGCTCCACGCGCAGAATCTTTTTCATTTCCCTGCGTAAGATTTTCTGGTGCTGGGCCTTCTGGCCTCTGTGATAATGTCTAGGACCTGTTTGCTTAACAGGGGCCCCTTGTTTGCTTTTAAAGTATTAGCCATGCTGACAGTTTGAGAGTCTGCAAGTCTGGGTGCAGCATTTCCCCCCCACCTGGGTCAAAAGGTCTGAGATCAGGGGAAGCTGCCTGGGAGGCTGTACTGTCAGTCTGCGCAGTAAGTACCAATGCTGTCTGGGCCAGTCTGCAGCAATGAGGATGGCCTTTGGTCTTTCCTCCCTTATCGTGATCAGTACCTTGAGAATAAGAGGCAGAGGAGGGAATGCATACACAATAGGGAGTTCCAGGGGAAGGTTAAGACATCCACCTTCCATGCTACGTGGTGATACTCCCTGTACAGAATTTTTTCAGCTGGTGGTTGAGGTGTGAAGCAAAGAGCTCTGCCTCTGGAGTTCCCTACTCTGAATGACTTGCAAAAAGATTTTTCTGTGGATCTGCCATTCATGGGGGTCCAGTATGTTTCTGCTTAGGTGGTCTGCCAGGGTGTTGCTTGATCCCTATTAGGTATTGGACAATTAGGTGTAATCCCATGGAAGAGGCTGTTAGCCAGTGGTTCATGGCTAGCCTGCACAGAGGGTAAGATTGGGTCCCTCCCTGTTTGTTGATGTACCACATTACTGTGATGTCTGTTTTGATAAGGAGAACCCCTGGCTTGAGATGGGGTTTGAAGGATATCAGAGCCTTTTGTACTGCCATCATTTCCTTCTGACTGATGTGTAAGGGAAGGTGCTGGACATCCCAAAGACCTTGGGTCCACCTGACTACTAAGTGAGCGCCCCAAGCCATGTCTGAGGTGTTGGTGGTGATGATCTGCCCGGTAGGGCGGAGGATGAAGGGAAGACCCTTGTTCTTGGCACAGGCCCCTACCCACCAGAGAAACCCAGCCCTTATAGAGGGGATCAGAGGGAGAGAGGTCTTTAGAGGCTGAGAGTGCTGTCACCAAAGGTTCTTTAGATACCACAGAAGTTTCCTCATGTGAAGCCTGGCCAGAGGCATTAGAAGGATGCAAGATGCCATGTACCTCAAGGCTTGCAGGAACTTCCTCGCAGAGAGGTGACTTCTGGAAGCCATCTGGGTAAAGTAGAGGGGCAGGAAGCTCTGCTTTTCTGGAGATAGGAAGGCCATTTGGGATGCTGTGTCCAGCAGTGGTCTAAGAAAATGATCTTCCTGGAGGGTGTTTGCTTTGATTTCTTCTTGTTGATGGTGAACCCTAGAGAAGTTAGAAGGGTTTTGACAAAGAGAAGGTCCTGGATCAGCTTTTCTTTGCACTCTGCCTGAATGAGGCAGTTGTCCAGATAAGGGTAAATCTGTATATTTCTCTGTCTGCAAAATGCTATGGCCGGGGCCAAGCATTTGGTGAATACTCTGGGTGCAGTAGATAATCAAAAGGGTAGTGCAGAGAACTGAAAGTGTTGTGAGCCTGCTCTAAAGCACAGGAATTTCCTGCAGGATTCCCTTATGGGGATGTGGAGGTAGGCATCTTTTAGCTCTAGGGTCAGTAGCCAGGCATTTTTTGTCAGCATAGGAAGCAGCTGCTGCAAAGTTAGCATTTTGAATTTGGGGACCACCAGGGGGGGTGTTCAGAATGGATAGATCCAGGATGGGGCGTCATCTGCCCTCTTTTCTGGGAATAAGGAATAGTGTGGAATAAAAGCCTTTGCCTGTTTGATCTGAGGGGACAGGTTCTACTGCCCCCTGGGATATAAGTGTTTGGACCTGTTTCAATGCTTCTGCCCACTGATTTGGAGGTAAGTCTGGGTACCCTCTTGGAATTGGGGAGTTTGTTGAAAGAGAATTTATATCCCTGAAAAATGATCTTTAAGATCCATTGGTCCTTTGTTACAGAAAGCCAATTTTCTTTGCAGAGGGAGAGCCTTCATACTAGGTTTTGGTGAGTGAAAGGAGGGCAGAGGGGGAGAGGGAGTCATTGAGAGTTTTTGTCATAGAAGGATGGGTTAGAACTCCCTGCCTTTGGGGTGGAAGTGGTCCACTGTTTGGTTCTCTGCTGCCCCTGGGATAGGGGCCTGGGTGGTCTGTCCCTGCTGGGCTTACCTTGGCCCTGTCTGCTAGGTGCAGGGAAGAACCAGTGCTTAGAGGGAAAGTTCCTGCTGAACTGGGAGGTTGAACCTGAAAGAAATCTTTTACTGTTTGCATAGATTTTGCTTTGTCTTCCATCTTTTTAAGCACCTCTTCTGCTTTTACTCCAAACAAGTGGTCCTTATCCAGGGGTGCATCAATTAATTTAGACTTGACATGATCAGGGAGAGGTTGTTTCTTCAACCATGCATGTCTCCTAATGACAGATCCTGACACTGCTGCCCTGCACGAGGCTTTTAGGGTGTCATAGCCACAGTGTAATGAGTGTTTGGCCAGTTGACAAGTAGAGTGCAGTAAATCTGCTAACTCTTTCGAATTGGCACAGTCAGAAAAGGTTGAAATCTTTTGTTTTAATAGTTCCAATGTGTGTTGTTGATATTTTAACATATGGAACTGACAGTTGAGTGCTCAGATAGCTAAGGTTGCAGAGGTGTATACTTTTTTACCTCGTCTGTCCAGAGCTCTGGAATCCTTGTCAGAAGGAATAGGATTCTTGGCAGAACTAGTCTTAGCTCCTTTAGGTCCCTGTCTAATGACCACTGGTTCTGCAGCAGGATTTCTGTACAGGTATTTGTGAGAATCCGGTACTCTGTAATACCTATCAGGTTTAGTGTGAGCAGGTGGGTGGGCATCAGGTGCCAAGTTGGATTCATGGAAAACATCATCCACCACTTCTAAAATAGGGGGGGTGGCCAGGGGTCTGTGCTGGGACAGGTCCAGAAACTCTCTTAGTCTTTTCTTAGACTGGGGAAAATCCTGAGATTCCCATTGGAAATGTTCCCTGAGGGTGTAAAGGGTTTCCCCAAAGGAAAGGTCTTCTGGTGGGGAGGCAGAAGGAATGGATTCCTCTGCATCTGAATCCTCATAAGCACTAAGAGGTTGTTGTTCCTCTTCAAAATCTGAATAACCAGATTCCTCAGATTCCTGTTCTGTCATAATTTCAGGAGAAGGGTGCCTTTTCCTTTTAGAAGTTGTGGCCTGACTACCCTTGATAAGGGAGAGAAGATCCTCTGCCATTTTAAGAACTTGTGCTTGGGGTGGTGGAGCAGGAGCAAGATGGTGGCTAGAGGCAGATTTTCTAGGAGTGGCCTGGCTTCTAGGCCTGAGAGTATCCATCGGTTTGAGAGAAACGGTAGTCGGATGGGAAGAAGTAATTTTTTGTCTAGATTTGGTAGTGCGAGAGGCCTCCTCGGAAGTCGGTGTCTGCGTCGCAGCTCTGGACCCAATCGAGGCAGAGACAGCCAAAGGCTCAGAATTCGAAGAAGATTTCTGTGGCATACCGGACTCTGAATGGGTCTTGGTAGAGGCCTGGTAGATATCAAATCAGGCATCAGGGGCTGCGAAAGCGCCTCACTGAATTCCGGAGAACTGACAACCTCCTTATCAGTAGAGTCGTCGGAAGGCTTAGCCTTGTGTGTTCTGTCTCTATCTTTATCTCTGCGTTTTTTCAGAATATCCATGGATTGTTGGCTGATGGATGCCATTTCGGGATGCAAAGATGGAAGACAAAAATACCTGTCTACAATAAGAACTCTACAGCAAATAGTTCTCGTTAAAGAGGGCACAGAACTGGCAAGAGGGTTGTCGTGGTCTCACCCTAAACAAGTGACACAGTATGAATGGAAGTCTCGGTGTGGGATCTGCTTTCCACAGGCGAGACAATTGTTAACTTTTTCGGACATCGGTTAGTGCAAGAAAAAAGGATCCCCAATGGGGTACTTAGCTTTAGACGTTTTCAGCTGTAATTCAAACTCTGGTGGTGACCAACTGGTACACTTGCGAACTGCTTCTGCTACGGGCTCCACAGCAAGAAATACTGATCTAATGGCGTCGGCTGCCTTGCTTTATAGCACTGATGACCTGATGTGAGACTACAGACAGCAGCAGCCGACGCAGAAAAACATTGATTCAGCCGAGGGCTACCACAGCAGGGATAACCTACAGGTGATTACTGCAACAGTGAAACATGAAGAACATCAGAAATAGCTGTTAAGGAAATTTGTTACTTATTTGTCAAGGACCATCTCTGACAGTGTCTTCTGTTTCCACTGACTCATTTTCATCCCTCTGTAATTTTTGTTTAGTTGTCAGTCAGCAGTAGTACCAGCTGAGGCCTTATTCTCCAGGAGTCTCAGATGAGGCCTTATTCCCCATGAGTCTCAACTGAGGCCTTATTCCCCAGGCTGCTTTAGTATAACATACTTGCAGTGCTCACAGATGCTGATTGGGAAGGTGGCTGGATTAGCCTCCTCTCCTTTAGTGTTGCCTCTCAATGTGTGATCTTTATGCACGCTCAGCAAAATATACTTGGTGTTCTCCAGCAGAGGATTCCATGGCAACAGGCAACCCCCCCCCCCTCCAAAAAGACAAAAAAAAAAAAACACATGTTATTGCCTGCTTGTTTACTCAGATGCTGGGTCCACCGGAAAAATACTGGTGCGCAGTGTCATAGCCAGGGCCACAAGTTTTGTCCCAGTGGACTTGCCTGAGAGAGAGTTCCTTACTTGCCTTAACTTCTCTGACTGTATGACTCTGTACTTTACAGACAGGAATGAAGACTGCCCTCTAGAAGCTGAACCAGATGTCCAGAAATAGGTCCAGCTTCATCTGGCAGTGGTTCCACCCTCCCAGGCTACTCTCTTGCACCACCACAGTGACTTTATATGCCTCTCACCTGCACCACAGAGTTGCCCTGATGGGGAGTCGCCTTCTTCTTCTTCTTTCGGCTTTTCCCGGTTAGGGGTCGCCACAGCGGATCACCTGTTTCCATTTCTTCCTGTCCTCTGCATCGACCGATCCGGTATGTAAATCTGTATTGGTTTCTGCATATCTCATTTGGCAGATGTTTTATGCCTGATGCCCTTCCTGACGCAATCCTCCCCATTTATCCGGGCTTGGGACCGGCACGAAGAAATGCACTGGCTTGTGCATCCCCAGTGGCTGGGAATCGCCTAAAAAGAGCAAAAGCCTTAGTAGCTGTCAGAGGTATGTGGCTTTAAGTTGTGTCTGTGAAATACCTAGGCAAGATAAGTTCATTAGCCTGAACTCAGATTTTCAGAATTTCAGAACTGCTTTAGTAAAACATACCTACCAGGAATCATCATAGCAGAACCAGAAAGAATATACTAAGCTGTAATCATTAGGGTTGCATATGGAGGCCATTAATTAAGAGTTTCCTGTGGGGGTGAAAGATTTTGTACTGCTGGTTGGGAAGGTCACTACCTTAGTTAGCCAAGCTAGCAGACAACAACAAAAAATGACTTCACACATTTTCCAGAGTCCCATAGTTTTGCCTGTTTTATTCTTATTTTATAACCTCTCATTTTCTCATGACATATTGTCCTTCCTGCCATCTCAGAAGCAGTATGTGCTTGAAGAGCTTTTTACAGCCAAAAACTCATGGACTATTTGCAGTAAAGCTACTGCCACAAGTAGTTGCTTAAATAAAATAAATAAATAAAGTAAGTAAGTAAATAAATAAAACTTTAATGCCTCTTGAATATATCAGTAAATATGCCTATTTCAGAAATGAAATGCAGTGGACTGCCTTTTTCTACTAACTGTTTATTTCAAAGATAACATAAAGCTCTCAAACTATTCTAGTTAAACTGTTTACCTGCAAACTGAGAGGCGCGTGTTTTCACTGTTAAAGTGAAATACCTCGACAGTTAGACCAATTAGCTCTGAATAGGTCTGTGGTTACTGCTGTTAAAACTGCATATCATTGCGAGTAAAGCACTTAACGTATGTATAGATGCCCTGCAGTTAAGCTGTGGATTTCTTCAGCTTAGGCTTTCTGCAGTATACAGTTGAAATGGTTTGACGTTGTTTGCCTGCAATTAAATGTATTACTGCACATCTTTTTTCAATGTTTTTTAAAAATGTAAAATCAGAGTTACTTGAGCTCACAGAGAATGCGTCCAGTGAATGTTTAGTTTAGATATCACTTCCCAGTAAGAAGGACAGGGATCTTTCTTTGCCCAAACCAATATGAGCTCTGAATTTCCAATGGGATGTTCCTGCTCTGAGAGTTTTATGATATTGTTTCTTGTCTGATGGGCCATCATGGGCACTTGTCAATGCTCAAGTAGAGGACATTTGCTAGACACTTTGTTATCCATTGATGCAACAGTCTTTTGTTTTAATGTATTTTATATATCTTGCAGTGTTTGTTGTTGTTGTTGTGTCTTTCGGCTTTTCCTGGTTAAGAGTCGCCACAGTGGAACTCCGGTCAGCTAATGATTGGCAGTAGATTTTTACGTGCCGAGTTGCTGGCCCTGATATACAACCTTCAACGAAGGTACGCCCATTCACGCATGTCTCCACATAGAAGATGCTCTAGCTGAGAATCGAACAGGACGTCTTACTGTGAGGTGACAACGCTACCGCAGCACCACCACCGCAGTATTTTTTTATATCTTGCAGTGTTTGTAAAATGTTTATATCTTAAGAGTATATATTACATTAATTTTATATTGCACATTTAACACTTTGAATATTAAATTTCTAAAAAAGAAAGAGAAAGCTGGAGTGTTGCCATGGACCATATGTTGGTGTTATATCTCTAACATTAACCTTTTCACTAATTTTCTAAACACATTAAGGAAATTTGCACGGGAAATGATACAACATGTTGGGACTCCACATACCCTTGAAGAGGGTTATGCTTCACCACTGGTGTCATGGAAAATTTCTGAGCACATTGTAAGTCTTTAAATAATTTGCCAAAATGTTTTGCTGGTTATTGAAAAAGAGGACTGTGCCAGCTGACTGAGCAACAGTGGTTACTGGGTGTCACACCAGTTTAGTAATACAATTAATTATCTCAGGTGCAGTGCTGGGATAATGATTGCATTACTTTTTATTATTCACAAAGGGGGGGTCTTAGTTTTTGTGGAATATAAAGTGCAGTGAACATCCTGCTGTTGACACATTTGTGTTTACCGAAAATATTGAGAGTAATAGCTGACCAAGCTGTCATCATCAGTCATCAGTCCATTGTGTCATATATGCTAAGGACTATTGTAATTTTTTTCTGTATCCGTTTTCTTTCCCTTACTTATTAATCCATTGTCCTTGTCCATTTATTCCCCATCACTGGGACGAGAGCAAGCAATGGATGCAGGTAGATAGGAGGGGGTGTTTCTGTTATGGCACTAATCCCGTCTCTGGTGGCTGGTATAGGAACCAATAACCTGCCTCTGGTGGCTGGTTTGGTAACCCATTTCACTGCAAAAGCATGCTTGCTGTCCTTCTGACATGTGTGTTTTTCCATAAACGCAGTCCTTGAGGGCTACCATCACTAGCTTGCACTAAAGCCGCATCTGCTGGTCATATGAGCACTGGATATGTGCAGGCCTCCTGTTGCCAGGGAGCAGCATATCAGCTGACTAGGGGCCACCAGCTCCTTTTACGCAGGGCTGCTGAGCCCCACAATCCCCCAAACAAAACTTCCAGCACCCGAGCTGCTAATCGAACTCAGAAGATCATCTGGGTAGCTGACAGAGATTTAACAGTATTTGCCACAGAGCCAGATAACTGTTACAATTTTTAAATAAAAAAAACATAAAGTCAGAGGGAACATGATAGGTGCCTCTGCTTTTTAGGCTCCAGTTACAGCCCCAAAAACCATGCCTATTCGTACATCTGCTGCTTTTGGACATTATTGATAATCACCACTTTTTGCATGTTAATAATGAGTTTTAACATTTTTGCAGGATGAGGAAGATGCCTGCAGTGCAACATAGTTACATTAGTTCTTAGGGGGCTTGTCTGTTTTTGTAAATATGCCTTAATACAAAAATAATGTATAGGGATTTCACCACTACCCCCATACCACCCTACTCATGTGTGCTAACCCTGCCACTGCTCCTAACCCCAGCTCTATATATTACCCCATATTACTTTACCAAAAACCCTTTCCCTAATATTACCACTTCGCAAGACAGGCACAGATACACATAAAAAAACCCTAAAACTATCACGTTTCCCAGCCATTACTCTAGCCCTAATCCAGAAACACTTGCAGACACACACACACACACACACACACACACACACACACACACACACACACACACACACACACACACACACACACACACACACACCTGCTGCAAAACATTCACAAACACACATCCTTAAATCTACCCCCTTACCTGATCTTATTCTAACCCACAAAACTCCACTTAGCTGCATGCAAGCACAGCTGATATCCTACAGGAACAGTCGACAAACAGGCATTTGACTTCTAATGTCAATCAATGTCACCTTTGATACTCTGACGACAAGGTGTGAATTCAACAAGAGTATATTTTAATCATATATACATATGTATCTATATCTATATGTTTATCAATTTATATCTAAAGTAATCCATATATGTCTAAGTATGTGTGTAGTTACAGATTTGGTACTTTTAATCTCCTCACTTTATAATGAACGTTGATGTAATGAGGCCATTCTGTTCAAAGGGGATTGACTACTCAGACTGCCAATCTTTTGAGCTGGGGGCATATGTGGACAAGTCCCACACACACTCTTGCTTAAATTAATGTAAACAACTTCCAAGGTTTCAAAGCTTTGAGATAAATTATAAAACTTAAGATTCAATAGCCTCATCAGATTATGACTCACTAAAGGCAAGACATTCATGTAAACAAATAGTATATACATATACATATATATATATATATATATATATATATATATATATATACACACACACACACACACACACACACACACACACACACACACACACACACACACAATCTACACAACAATTTTATAATTATAATTCATTATATATTTTTCACATAGTTAAGCTGGCCACAGACTGAAATATTAAGCTAAACAAAAATGTACATGGAAGTTTGGCTTCTGATTGACCTGGTTTAGCTATCCCACCTTGGGATCAACAACTGTCAGCTTGGTAAACACCTTGTACAAAAAAAAACAGTTTAAAATGAATTTCCTTATCATCTTCACTTTTTCTGGCATAAACATGCTGTAACATTTCTTTGAGACTGCACAGTGCAGAAACCTGAGGATGTAGATTTGGACTTTGGGATTCTTTTTCCACAGGAAATAGTAGAGTTGACTGGAATCATAAAGCTTAGAAATGTTATGTTGCACAAGAAGTGGTTTGGCCAGAATGTTGTGTGGTTGATGAAAATGGAATCCTTCTGCTGTTTGCCTGCACAACTCTGGGCTTGTGTTCTGATAATAATATCCTTGTAATCTTAAGTTAAAATTTTGCCTCTGGATTTCTTGCTTCATTCAGATGGCCAAAAATACTTTTCTAATGTCAAGCAAAGTATACCAGAAATGAACATTTTGTTACAAATGGTTGTTGTAAGATCACATGAACCATACCTTACATCATGGGCATCTAAAAGTTCAGTTCGTTGTGCCAGCCACATGTGATGAAAGTTCAAGAGATGTTTTTGGCTGCAAGCTGCTTTGATAAACTTTCTTAACTCTGTATGAACAGTGGAAATGTTCAGTAACGAAAAACGTATAAATAAACTGTTTAGCTTTACAACATGACCTTTTAGCTGCATAAAATGATGGCATAAGTTATCTCGCTTTTTTAGTACTGTAACATTTCAACACTGAATACATAAACACTGAGTATAAGTCTCACAAGTTGTTTTCTAAATTTTGCAACATACTGTGCTGCTATTAGGAAAACTTTTCAGTATTTGTAAGATTGTGATGCAGCCATTTTATTTCTTTCTACAAATGTAGCTCATTTGTACCATATATAAGTGTGTGTGTGTGTGTGTGTGTGTGTGTGTGTATATATATATATATATATATATAAATATATATGAGTCTACTTTGAGCCATCAAAAGTACAGTTCATCGAACTGCAGTTAAGCAAGTCAAAAAGTAAAGAAATGTTTTGTGAAAACTGATTCATCGAAACACACAACAAAAGAAAAAGACACAGTAAACACATTTATGCAGGGGGCAAGCCCCCCTGCACCCCCCCACACCAACTACCTATATATACTAACTCCGAGATGACACTACAGTGTGGAACAAACAGGGAATATTTCCTTATCCTCACTATATCACGATCTACAACAACAAGGCCCCTCCCATACAAACACCACTGTAGAAACACTGTACCTACACCACCACAGGATCTTGGAATTGGCGACCTCTCTTCGCTAAACAGATTTTTTGCAAAAGTGCATTTTCGGATAAATGCACTTTCGCGAAAACAGACTCGTTTAACTGCAGTTCGATGAACTGCAATTTCAGTGGGTTAAAGTAGACACATATATGTATGTATGTATGTATATATGTATACATACACACACACACATATACATATATATATATATATATATATATATATATATATATATGTACATATAGATGTGTGTGCATATATATATATATATATATATATATATATATATATATATATATATGTTGGTTATCTTCACTTAATCTAACCCTGATTTCACTGACAATCAAAAAGACTGACTGCATTATATCGACACTGCTGACACAGTAAAAGTAAGTATCTAAACACAAAAATACTGACAAATTGGAAGTTAAACTGTGGAAGATTTATGCCCTTTCCCCACTGCTGTGCTACCTTGGAGTTGGTATATGTATCTGGCAGGGGTACATTGACAAAATGTGGTTCAGTTTTGTCAGATTTTCAATAGTTTTCTATGAGGTTAAATTTTGTCATATTTTTCAATGTTTGTTCCCCCAGAAATTTATATGTACCAACTCAGAGGTCGCACAACAGTGGAGAAAGGGCATGAACCCTTCCCTGGTATAACTTCCATTTTGTCAGTGTGTCAATATTTTACAGTTTAGATATTTTGCAGTTTTGCTCTAGTTTAGATATTATGCAGTCAGTCTTTTGACTATCAATTAAAGGATGCCATTCATTAAAAACTTCAATAAAAACCCAACCAAGCTAGAGTTTTCACTGTGTGATACCTTAAACCTCCTGTAATAGAAGTTGATGGCATACATGCAAATGACCCCTTAAGGACATCAAATGTTTCAGCTACGTGGCTTCTGAATGTTCATGGCTTCTTTACTTTTTAAGTCTTTATGGTTGCATTCACGTCAGTAAAGCCAAACCCCACTAATTATGGACATGCATGTTTCGACTTTTTTATTGACCTTATCAGCACAGAATGAATGGATAGTTTGGCTATAATTAGAAACTGAGGGTCTTTAAACCAAGCCGATGCCCATAATCATTAAGGTGCCTGCAAAATTTCCCAACTAACATTCAACCCAAAGGGTAGAAAGGTCACAGAGACAAACCATGCAGTAAAAACTGCAAGAAAAACAGGTCCACAACTTTTTTACTTTTTAGGTCTTTAGGGTTACATTCAGGCCAAAAAAAACAAACCCCACTATCTGTAGACATGCATTTTTTAGCCTTTTTATTCACCTCATCAGCAAAGCATAAGTGAATAGACTGGCTTTACATGGCTTTACTGGCCTGAATGTAACCATAAAGACTTCAAAGGTAAAAACTCATGGATATTCAAAAGTTATGTAGCTGAACACATGATGTCCTTAATGGATCATATGCATATATTCCATGGGCAACTCTTACAGGAGGTTTAAGGTATTGCACTGTGAAAACTTTAGCTTGGCTGTTTTTTCTTGCAGACTTTTACTATGTGTGTGTGTTTATATACATATATATATATATATATATATATATATATATATATATATATATATATATATAAAATATAAATATAAGTTGATGAGGGCTAACCTTAGGGCCCTTTAGAGCCACTGAGCCACTGCCCTGTTCATTTGTCAGATTGTATTTTTGCTGTTATACTCCTAAACTGAATGAGCACTCTGTTTTCAGAAGGCTTGCATGAATTTTGACTTTTTTCCTGTTAACAGCTGGTCAGGTGGTGGTGGTGGTAATGGTGGTGTGTGTGTGTGTGTGTGTGTGTGTGTGTGTGTGTGTGTGTGTGTGTGTATAGGATGGTGGAGGATGTTGGCAATGCATCATACAACAGAATGATAGGATTTTCCTTTGCTGCCCTAAAAACATTAGGGGGAGTTGTATGAATGGGATGCTTGATAGCAAGACACATACATGTCTCCACATTCCTGGTTTCTAGTTGAGTTCTCTGAGTTCTCTGCAACACAGAGTTGACCCCTTACTACCTCTCTGTTATGCAAGTGCTGGCATAAGGCCACACAGTATGTCTCCCTATGGCCAGTCTTCCAGTACTCATGACAAAACTGGACTCCGATTGGAGCATCAGCTTTCTGCAGTGGAACATGTTAACTCATTCAAGGCATTGGTGTTTGACATGTATACTTATAAAAGTGAGGAGCGCCTTAGACGTCTGGCTTTACAGTGTGCTGCACATGAAAAACTTAAAAAACACATTCTCAGGCAGATTGCATGTTTGTTTCTCTGAAGTAACTCCTGGTTCGTTTATTCACATTTGCTTGCAGACTGTCTGCTGTGGAAAATATGAGTCTTTCCATTATCAGGATCTGTGCCATGACTTCTGGCCAAGACACAGTGTTTTGAAATGGCTTTCTGTATAAAATTATGGCTTATGCCATTTAGGTTACTGTCAGGCATGCATACAGGGAGAGAAGAAGATTAATTTCATACTGTATTCGGTGTTTCAGGACAAAGACACAATGCTAGCTGCAGAGTAAGAAACAAAGTCCTTGAGCGTATACGGAAAAGGTGTGGTTAGTTTTTTCACCTCAGAAGATTACTAACTCGATGCATAACAGACATTACAGTGGTGTATCCCATTTAGCTGCCAAGAGGAACAATGCATTTACTTATTTGGAATTTAACAAGTGCTAAGCATTTATATAAACATGCAAAGCCCACCTGTTTTCAGAAGGAACCATAGGACAGTATAAAGCTGTAATGAAGTAAACTATAACAGTGTTACAGTGGTGGGTGACACAGCAGTAACATACAACAAAATCAGCACTTGCTTTACGTTCTAAGTTTCCAGATGCACTTTCATCACTGGGGAGAGGAGGACGCAGATGAATAGATTTGTGTATCCTGTAATAAACAAAATTCATATTTTTTTCTCCCCATTCATGTCTACCAACTTTCTGACCTGCTACTAACAGTCAACCTCCACTGCTGTCATCATTCAGGAAGCCGTTAGGGTTGCAGTGTTTACCTTAAGCACTAGCTAGGTCCCCTTATACAAGCTCCATTAAGTACCTAAGGGGGGAGTTTGTGATGTGCACTGCAAGGTGAAATCACGTGTGTACCAGTAAGAAGTCGTGCACACCACCTTCAAATGGCTTTTCATCAGGTCTCTGATCTCAATGAGGCAAAATTGATGAAATGTGTGCCCCAAAGGCATACTTCATTTACCTGTGCACCCTGTGCAGACATATACCATCATTCCTGTCCCTTTTCAGCTGCTTGCTCTCCAAGACAAACCATCTGCTTTTGTTAAATGACAGTAAACAGTAAGAGTGATTCTTGCTGAATGTGAAAAGGTTGCTCATTTTTGAATGGGGTCTGTACAGAGGAGCTTCAGTTGTCTCCAGAGTGCAATACCATTGAGCTGATTATAATAAGTAAGTCGGTATTAGGGTGCTAAAGCCCTCTGTTTGCTTCTTGCATATGAGGAGTGGGAGGCTTTGATTTCCTAGCAAACACCAAATTCAAATTTTATTGGGAAGTGCTAATTTTTATTACATGTAGCACTCTCAGTCATGATCATAACCTATCTAGGAATTCCATATTGAAAGTGAGCTTCTTCTATTTCTAAAAAAAATTGGTTATATCTGACTGAGTACATATCTTTTGAAAAGATGTGATATACCCTTTCCCATGTACTTTTTATTGGCTTTAAAGTTGAAGGTTAGAGTAAGCAGTAGTAAACAATATGTACAACTATAACATACAGAAGATAATGCAAAAATCCACAATTCCCAAATAACAGCTGTATGTCTGCACATCATAGATTCTATTCAACTCAAAAGCACAAAATTATAAAAATAACACATCACATCTTTCAAATGTTCCAAGATCACATTTCCCCAGTGACACTGGTTCTGTCTAGAGGAAGAAAAATTACCTTTCGGTATTCTGATAAAACTAAAGCATTTTATTTTTTTGTCTCACCCAGTAATTTTTTCTATGTATATTAAAACTTCTTCCCTTAATACCCCTTCCAGCAAATTAGAATTTTTTTTGCTGTTCTTTCCCATTTATCCTTGCTTAGGCCCTTTACTATCTTATTCATATAGCTGCATACTTTTGGAGTCCTAAAATTGTTTACTCCCTTCAACACACTTCACTTTCACTATAACTTTTTTGTACCCATCATAGCTAGCAGGAGCTGTAGTTCATCTCTTTCATCAAGGTTCCACCAGCTCTAATTAACCTCAGTTCTAATTATACACAAAATGTAATTAGTACTTGTCATGTTTTGTACATATCCTTCACAAATCTTTTTTTTGTCTCTGTCCATTCAGCATTTACCTCTTTGCATCTGTACCATATGTGCAGATTGTCTGCCCCTTAGTCCCCACACCTCCAGCAGGTTACTTCATCTGTCTAGGCTTGTCCCTTACTCTAGGTGGCATGCAGTACAATTTGCAAAAAATTCTCAAATACGTATCCCGCATGGGGCCTGCCTTCTTCAACTGAAGCTCAGTATGCCCCAACCTTTGGGGTTGTTGGCATAATGGTTAAAGTGTATCAGATACAAGGTGCAGGGTTTGAATCTCACCGTTGAGAATAAATTGGCTAGGTTTAAAATGTCCCACAAGCGCAGCTAGCATAGTACTTAGCTGTGAACCTATTCTTCCTGTATGGTATTATCCTACCATAGATTGTTTTTTCTTCACCAACCTGTCCTTCAAGATTTGAAAGCCTTTATTTCCTTCCTGCCCTGCCCTCTTTTGTTCCTTTCTTCTTTAACTTCACACAAAATTTTTGCACTAGCTTCCTTCTCCTCCTTTCCCTTCTAATTACTTCCATGTTTTGTTTTTCCCCGTTTATTCTTTTTGTAACAACAACTAAGTAGCATAACCGATCTCTTATCTAAATCAAAATCAATCTACATTTTTCCAAATGATTTATATTCTTCTAATTTTTTCTCCTTTCATAAACTGTCCTAGCTCTCTCTTTCCTCCCCAATGTTTCTGCTAGGTTTCTGTCCTAAAGTTCACCAAGCATCGTATCTGTCCATATTTTTGTAGAATTAGGACACTGCTGAAATGTATTATCATTTATTTATAATTTTTAATTTCAGAAACATTCATTCTTTTCCTACTGTTCCCTACTTTCTCTGTTTTAATTTTCAATTCTATCTGTCTAAGATTTGGGTTTTGAATCCTCTTTTCCCCATGTTGTTTTAATAGTTAAAGAATATCTTTTAAAGTATACATCTTCCATCTTCCTACTTTTTTGATTAGTCTTCATTTATTTTCTTTAATTTGATCCTCTTACTGCACCACATGAATCTATCACTTTTTTCACATTTAAACATTTTCTTTTGTCGTGTGAACTATATATGTCATAATAATGTTATTAAAAAAGGTAAGATCATAACTTCTTGTCTTCCACTCAATGAGTTGACTTTTCCTGTCCATTTGTCTAAAAAAATTCATATGCTTTTTCCTTAGAAACATGGCAGCTGTATTCAATGTTGCTGGAGCTTGGGATTAACGTGCAGAGCCAAGCACTTTTCCCCCCTTCTGAGTTTGGCAAGGATAACTCTGCATCATCTTTCCTACCTGCTCTTGCTATTACACACTTCTTACCAAATCAGCTAAAGAATTCTAAAATGGTCGGTAATGCATTTTGTACCTCTTCTACTGAACTCATGCTGTCATCTGTAAGGAGGTTGACATGACTTCTTGTAAACCCCTTTTCTCTTAAGCACTTTCTGACTATTTGAGCTAATTTTAAAGTCCGTGATTCAGTGGGCATCCTTGAGATCCTTCAGATAACTGCCTTTTAATTAACCCTCAGGAGACCTGTATAATGCCCTCTCAGTATCTTTCCCATAACAGTTATTTTTTTGCCTTTTTTTTTGCCCATATGCCCTGCAGATCATCAAATGCATTCAGTCATTCCCCATCACCGAGAGTCAGCATGGAGAGGCTATCATTAAGTCACCTGTCTGGGTAGCTTGGCTTTTTACTTTCTTACTTTTACAGTGCTAAGATTCTAATCTAAACTCCAGTTATTTGGGTCACAGTGAGGGCTCCATTCCTCTGCACCTTGGAGCCAGGTCTTGTCCCTAACACTTGGAGAGCTGTGTTTATCCTTAATTTCCAATTTACCTTGTCACTTTCTGAATCTCCATTATCACTATCCCAGCGTGGTCCATTCCCTCCTCTGTCCATTCTATGCAATTAATTTATCCTCTGAAATGATCTGTGAATGACTAGTATTTTACAGAGCCTGTCCACTCAAGTGTAATGATCTGCACAAGCAGTTTTCTCCCTGTGTTTTTCACATTCACACTAAGATTTTTCTGTGAGCATTACAAAGAGACAGAGATCACGCTTGGAGCCAGTAAGTGAAGTACTTAAAATCTGCCGTAAAACCTCTGCTATCTGAGTTCCAGCCTGGGCATTCAACTTTACCTGACTTTATGAACTTCCTTCCTTCTTTATTAGTAGTTTAGGCAACTCCTTTTGGTCAGTTGCATCTGCTGTAGTTGTGTGCCAGTTCACTGGGCACTGTTTCATTGTAAGTGTTACTTACTAAATACCTGTAGAATCTGTATTTTGGGAGATTTTTTTCCCTCCTGCAGTTTTCATTGAGCCATAATTTGTTTTCTTTCATTCACGGATTTCTATACTATTAACATAGCCCACATATCTCCTGCAATCCACTACCTTGCCCCTCTTCTGCTCAGCTGTGCCTGACTTTGTGACTCTTTCAATTGTTTAATGGCCTTCTTTATTCACAAACTTGTAACGTTTTTTCTAAAAATAACCACAAACTGAAAAATAAAAGAAAAAAACACACAGGACAGACCAACTCACTCTAGTGCCTCTGCTAAAAGCCTTTCAAGAGTACAAAATCATGTTATCACAAACATCATTTAAATAGTAAATCCTATTAAGTAATTAACATCCATTAGGTGCTAGAGTGATTTGGTCTGTCAATTCAATTGTTGGATTTTACTGGCCTGTGTGTTTTTTTTTTCTTTTTTCTCTCTTTATCCACATGCTCTTTTTTATTGCAGTCTTCGGAGTTCAAGACTAACAATTACAGTTCCTTTTTCTTTTTTCTGCTTGTCCATAACTAATATTATCCCTCCTGTATAGGCAGCCATTATGCTATCCTATTCTGCCATTTCTCATCTTCCCTTGTCATCTCGATTTTCCCTTTTACCTTGTGCTATATCCTTCAACCACTGTGTTTCCTTGGGGGCTCTCCATTTTTCAGGATTTTAACTCCAAGTACCCTTACTGCTCTCTTTCTCCTGTCTTTCCCACTCTGTAACTGCAGGGTATAATCTGAAATTGTTCTGTACATGCTGAACATCCAAGCTATTTCTCCACCTCTTTTCCTCTGTACCAGACTTTTATACATTTGACTCCTCTGCTTGCTTTTGACCCTTGAAAAAGTAAATTCAGTTCTTTTTCCGTTTTTGATGTTTTGAATGTCTTCCTCTTCCAGCTCTTCTATTACTTCATTTTTTTTTTACTTTTTTGGTGATACTCTGCTCTGCCATATATCTTGTATAAATGGTTCCACCAGAAAACTGAAGTCTCCCCCAAATTCAAGTCTGTCACCCTTTTGCTTTACTTTATTAATGACTTTATCACATTTCTGCGAAGGGACAAAGTCATCTGCTGTACCCTCTTCCAAAATGCCCTCCATTGTCCTTCTTCTTGGTTCATATTTTAGAATCTGTTTTGCTTGCAAATCCATTATCTTTCACTAATATATAGGGAGTGTGTCAGGTCGCCCAAGGTGTTTTTGGCGAATGCAAACAAACCGGAAGTAGTTTGCCAAAACTACTTTCACCGATAGTGCAGATTGCCTTTTCCTCCACTGTTGTGTGACCACAGAATGGGTATATATAATTCTGGGGTGTGTGAGGGGTGTCCCCCCATTCCCTGCAAAAAAAAAAAAAAAATCTTTAAAGATCTTTGAAGGTGGTTTTGGCCAACTGCTTTTGATGTTTTTTGAGTTCACTGAAACTACCTTCGGCGAATCAACATTTATCCACTATTTATGTTACCTTTTTCTTTCTTAACACAAGAAGCCTACTCAAACATATTCCCTTTACTGAAACTTTCTAACTTAATTTCTCTTCAGTTTAAGTTCATGCAAGAACTTAAACTGAAGGAAAATGAAGTTAGAAAGTTTCAGAGAAGGGGATATAGACCCATTAGATTAATGGGACGCATCCGTTTTCTTCCTCGTTATTAAAACTTCTCCACTAGTTTGAAGTATATGACTGGAGCGGCAGAGCCTTCTGTCTTGATTACTGTCTTTTGCCAGCAGTCACGTGGCTCTTTTCATTAGCTTTGGGATGGGAGAAGAAATTGCAGTACCTGGTGAAAGCTTGTTGTGCATATGCTACAAAGAAGGCAGATGGGAGCTAATCTGCAGAACAAAGCAGTGTGAGGTACCTTTGCTTTCTTTCTGTGCCTCTGTGCTGTCCAGAAGGAGGATTTTATCTGGAAAGTCTTGTGCGTAAGTTTGTGTGAATATCAGGTTACTATGCTATACTTTTTTTCCTCACCAAACAAAATCCTCAACTACTTTTAGGTGATTGCTTAAAAAATCAGATTGCCTAGTTGATATGGCTTCAGAAAACAATGGGAAAGGAATGTGTTTCCGTACTGTGAGTTCTTCCTGCTAAAGAAGGTAATAGGTGACATGTAACAAACTCAGATGCTTTGCTATGATAAAAGAGTAGCTAATTGTCGGGAAATTAACTGGCAATTTAATATGTTACCGCAGATCTGTGACATTGTGGAGAGCCCACATAAAAAATGTTCTGATTTAAAGGTACTGACACAGTGCTGGGGAATTTCATTGCGAGGTTTTGAAAGTTTTATGGCCTGCTGTTTACTGGAAGTTTAGGAAGTGTCAGGACGAATATATAAGCAAGTGATATGGCCCCTAGGAATAATGAAGAAGACTTACTGATGCTGATGACTATTTTTTGTTTTTACTTTGTTCTTTCCGTGATCGATACATTTATCCTTCTGTTCAGTTTGTGACCATTTTGTTCAGCACTTATCTTTGCATATTATTACATGTTTCTTCTAGTTACAGTAGAGAGTCGATCATCTGAAATGTCAATTATCCGAACGCAGCCTTCTAAAGTTTTCTGGTAGGAAAAATCATAAAGTCTGAATATGTAAATGCTATACATATTCGCTTGTGCACGTTTTTTGAGCTTCTAGCCCACTCATGTGTGATATTCTTTATTATACCATGACCCCCCCCAAAAACGTGCACGCTGATTGGCCAGCGTGCACATTGTAAATCGAGTTATACTAATGGAAAAAGGTCCGGTCACCCGGACTTTTTTCCATTAGTATAACTCTACTTTTAAAACACTGTCTCGCTATGTTAAATGGGTTTAACATAGCGAGGCAGCTTTAAAATAAGCAACGGAGATCTCCGTTGCTTATTTTAAAGCTGTCTCGCTATGCTAAACCCATTTAACATAGCGAGACAGGTTTAAAAAAAAAAGCAATGGAGAAAGCAAGATCTCCGTTGCTTTTTTTACAGTTTCGCTATGTTAAATGGGTTTAACATAGTGAGACAGTTTTAAAATAAGCAACGGACATCTCCGTTGCTTATTTTACTGTCTCGCTATGTTAAACCCATTTAACATAGCTAAAAATAAAAAAGCAACAGAGATCTTGCTTTCTCCGTTGCTTTTGCCCACAGCTCTGATGTACTGCGCAGGCGTGCAGTACATCAGAACTGCCGCGGATGCCAGACATCTGCGGAAGGGCAGTAAACAGGCATTATGCTATGCCATTATTTAAGAAAAGTAATAGTTTCTTTTCTTAAATAGTGTCATGGTTTAATAGCAATAACCCACTTCTGGGTGTGGGTAATGCTGTATTTGCCCATGGTTGGCTTTGTTTGGTCCCTCGGGCTTCGCCCTCGGGACCAAACCACGCCAACCATGGGTAAATCCAGCATTACCCACACCCAGGCGTGGGTTATTGCTATATTGTCCACTGGAATCACCGAATGTTGAAAAGCGTATTCCCTGGGTGCAGAAAAAACCAAGATTTTAGAAGTTTTTTGTCCAGTTCAATTATATGTTTGATTATCCTAACATTTTGGGTATCCGAACTACCCTAGGTCCCATTTAGTTCAGATAATCGACTCTCTAGTGTATTCAAAACATGTTCATTTTCTTAACAACACATTACAGCTTCCAGGGATGAACTTTCTTGAAACACCTGATAACAATCAGTTGCTTTCTACTGGGTGAGTGAGTGGAATCTTTGAAGACCCTCAGATAACAGATTGTCCAGTATGGTACACTAGCAGGTTTAAGGGGTAAACGACAAAAGTGGAGAGAAACTACAGCATTTGGATTCCAGTAGCCTATTCCTGCCAGTGTGTGACAGTTTTGTTACATTCAGTTCTACTGTGAAAGTGATGCCAGTCACCATGTAGCCACACCTACTGTTAAAGCTGTGCAAATAAAACAAAAGCAAAGCAAGTATCACTTTGCACATATTTGGTGCCCCTTGTGATTGCAATAATTATGTAACATAAATTATAACAATGGCTACATAACACTTTCAAAGGCCACAAAGGCAAATGCTGAAAATAGCTGTTGGTGCCAACAGGGCAACAGGATTATTGTTCAGTTCTGTAATAGAAGAAAAAAAGGTTAGTGTGGAATTTATTTGGATGTCCCCATCATCCAGGGTAATGTAATTATCTGTCATTGGGAGTTTCATTTCTGTCACCTCAAGAATTAAGACTGGCAGGACTTAACCAGCCATGCTCTCAAAATCCCAAGGCTGCCCTCACTTCCTTTACCTGGAATCTCTGGTGTTAAGGACCTTTCTCCAAATTTCTTTGGACAATTGTTAATGTTATTCACTTGTAAATGATCCTAGGCTATTGCTTTCTTTCCCCTGAGAGTTTCTTGTAAACTTTATAGTAATTTACTTTCTGAGTTACACTGTGTTATGCCTTCCCCTCACACACTTTGGGGGATTTTTTTACTGGCGTTCTGTGATTTTATTCAGACAGCCCCCCCCCCCCCTGTTGGTGACCTTTCCTGTAGTATTTGGTGTATCTCTGTTTGTTTGTTTTTTTTTCTGTAGCTGCTGTTTGCTTGCAGCATTTTCATTTGTGTCACTTTCTCCTGTTAGCTGCTAGTGATTGTTGCTAGTTACTATTGTGAGAATTATTCTTGTTTTTTAGTAAAAAAATTAAAATCAGTTGTAGTTGCTTCGGAGTTCTTTTGAATGTTTAGTGAATCCATAGTTTTGTATTGCTTTGAGTTTGGATTGACCTGCAGAAGCATGCTGCTTTATTTTGGAAAATACTGAAAAATACTCAGTAGTATTCCAGGGTATTAGATATGTGTATCTGGAATCCAAGGATGGACATGATATCTAATTAATCTGTTTAGTTAAGGTGATATGGACATAGTCTGAGGTTGGCCCCCAGAGATGACTCAGGATACACTGACACAGATACACTTCTCAACTTGCCTGGGCACATCTTGTTGTACTGTAGTGTAAACAACAAACTGCTGCTGATGTAAAAAAGTGTATTCTATCCAGCTCAGCTTGCCACCACTGTAAACACTCACCAAGATGTGTGGTTTAATACATGGATAGAAATAATTTTTCTGGTGGTTGCTTGAGCAGTACTATCAGTTCATTTGATGTCTAGTTGATCTGCATATATACCCCATGAGCTCAGTGTTTGCTTTTGATTTCTAGGACTAGCAACCTAGTGTATTAAATACAAGACAATTGAAATTAAGCATTCCTTGCCCTGTGCCTTACCATGAAAACTGTCTTCCATTCATGTAGTACCATCATCCCAGGAGGATGTTGCAGGTAGGAGGCAGCAAACTGCTGCTGATTTTGGTCCATTTTTTCTAGATTTGTTCTTTGATTTCTGTATTACTTTTACTGCTGTATCTCCCTACTGAATAGCAAGAAGCGCTTCATACAGTAGAATCTCAACTTCCACATTGTTACAGCATTTTATCCCCTTCTAGAGACTTCTTTAATTTCCCCAAGTCTTTTGGGTTTCTAATGCCATGATGGGAATAGACCTCATTCCTAAGTCAAAGCATGATTAAAGTTTGTGAAATTAGTATTGTTTCAGTCTTTGATGTAAGCCAGAAGTGCTCTTCACAGCACCTGCAATGTACTCCTTCTTCAATTCATACAGAGTTACATGTATCAGTAACGGGCCTACTTTTACAGCTTGAAGTTTTAAAATTTTGAATTTCTTGTAGTCAACATCATAAGATCGATGTTTTGAAACATCGAAACTTAAAAATAATAAAAAAATAAAAACAATATTTTTTTTTACGTTTTTGTCCCCCTGCACTCCCTGCTAATTAAATATACCAACTCTGAGATCGTACTACAGCGAGGAAAATGGTAAATTTCCTGTTCCGTGCTGTACAACGATCTCCATTTAAACAGTTTGAAAACTTCGATCTTATGGTCTCTTCCATAAGAAATTCGAAGTTTTGAAACTTTGAGCTTTAAAAGTAGACCCATCAGGAACATATCTAAGTATGATTGTAAATTCTTTTTTATAAGACCCGTTGTTCCTACTACTATTGGAACTGTCTGGGTATCCTTCTTCCACATTGCCTTTATTTCTGCCTGCAGATCCTGATATTTTATGACTTTGTGTCACTGGGTGTAGCAATTTCAACAATCACTGCTATGTTTGCCTTCAGTACATGGACTACTATATCTGGTTTTCTTGTATCTGTTTTTTGAACTGTTGGTAATGGGGGTTTCCATGTGATATAAACTTTTTTTTCTATAAATGTTTGTGACTCATGTTTCCAGTGTTTTTCAGCTATTTCAGTATTATAATGTTTGCACAATCCCCAATGCAATAGTCTTGCCACGTTATTATGCCTTTCAGTATACATTTCTTCTGCAATTAGTATGTTCCAACGAACAACAAGATTTGTGACTGTTTCCAGTTCTGTTTTACAAAACCTACATTTGTCTGTTTCTCTCACATGTTCAATGGAGGTTGTAAACCAACACGTACTTAATCCACTATCTTGGGCTGCCAATGTTAACATTCTGTCTTTTGGTTTAAATTCACCTCTCTTTGAACATGAGGATTTTTCCAAGAGTTCATTTCTTGCCTTCTCATCTGATCATTTACCGTATATTCTTTCTTTTGTTTTTGGCACATTCAGTTGCTGCCTGATTTTTATCTGCTTCTGGTTTGATTTCTATTCCTGCTTGACACAGATAAGCTTCTGCTAAACTAAGCAGGAAAGTCATCTTAGACTGTTTTAAAACTTTCACTACATTTGGATCTTGTAAGGTCAGCAGATATGTATGTCGTCCTATGATTGTGGATATATAATCTTGCTATGCACTGATATTTATAAATCATTTGATAAGCATGAAGCATCCTTCTAGCGTTCCTGTCCAACCAATCCAACACCTTTTGGGGTCAGTCAGTCACTCCAAAACTATAAGTTAGGACAGGAAAAGCAAATTGGTTTATAGTTTGGACTTTGTTCTCAGATATCAACGCTGTTTTCAGGATTAATTTTAGCTTTCTAAAATGTTCTTTACTAAGATTTATTCATATTTGTTCATGTTTTATTATTACTCATTCATCAATTCCCAAATATTTATACACTCCCTCTTGAAGAAATGTTCTTTTATATCACATTTCTGTTCCAAACTGATGTTTTCTTGGTGCCGCAGCTTTCCTGCTTTAAAGGTTGCTTTTCCATATTTATCAAGACCAAATGACATTCTTATATCATCTGAAAAAGTTTTTACCACTTGCAGTTATGCTTTCAGTTCCTCATCTGATGAACTATGCAGTTTGAAATCATCCACGAAAAGAAGATGAGAAGTCTTTACACTTTGTTGTTGTTTTCTGGGAGCCAAATTGTAGCCATGACCTAATCTGTTAAACTAGACAGCTTCATGGGTTAATGGCAAGGCAACAGAGAAGTTGTGAAAGAGTCACTCTGGAATATACTCCTTTGAATTTTTATCCCTGGAATAAAAATTTGTCCTTTATCATGGCTTAACTGCAAAGTGGTGATCGGTATAGGGAGTATCTTATACATTTTTAAACACTCTTTTATCCATGAATGAGGGATACTGTCAAATGCTTTTTTGGAGTCTATCGATGCCGTACTTAGATTCTTACCTGTTTTACAGTTCTCCATTATGACTTTATTTAACAACAAATGATCCTTTGTTCCATATGACTTTCTTTTGTTACCCTTTTGTTCTGTTGCCATGATTGAGTTTTCTTCTAAATGACTATAAACCCTGTCGGCATCAATTCCAGTTTATAGCTTATACATTGTTGGAAGGCAAGTTACTGGTCTATAGCTTTTAGGATAGCTTGCAAGTTTGCTCTTAAGTAGGAGTATTGGTTTTCCTGTTGTTAACCATGTTGATACCTGTTTGGGGTGTGCATATAAATATTTCTTACTTGTGGATAGATCTTCATGTAAAGATGTTAATACTATTAGTCAGAAGTTAGGTACTGCATTTGGGCCTGGGGTTTTCTATTTAGGAACTTTTCTTAACTTTGTTTCAATCTCTCTGGCCGTTACTTTATCACATTTCATATCCTGTACATTTGAACTTCACTTCTTCAAGCCATTTAGCATCTTTATTATGTTACACAGGATCTTCATAGATATTGTCCAAAATGTATCTATTTCGTCTTTTATTAGTGGTGCTTCAATTCTTTTGCCTTGTTTTTCACTTCTCTATAAATCTTTTTTGGGTCATCAGTAAATTGCTTATTTTGTACTTTTCTTTTATACTTATCTGCATAACTTGTTTTTCTGCCTGTGCTGATATCTTTAGTTTATTATTTGTGATAGTGCAAGACAGTTCCTGATTTGTTCTGATACTGCACATTGCTTTTATCACGTCTATCTTTCTGATTATTTTTGTTGAGTTGTTCCCCCTTCTATACTCTTGTAATGATACTTCTTGTCTTAATTGCTTTATAGTTTTCTCTTTTCAGTACTTCCATGATGGCATCTGATTTCTTCCCTTCCTTTTCCTTACTACCCTGTGTTTTTGGGGTAAGACTTTATCTGTTATTAATTTAGCTGCATATATATACATATATATGCACCCTAACTAACAATCAATCAATTACAAAATCATTAATCAATTAAATAGTTAAATTAATACAATTCATTTAAAAGGTAAAATGCATTGTCCCAGTTAATATAACTCACACATCCTTGTATGTCCTGTACAAAAACACTCAGTTATTACTAAAATACATTTTATAAGAACACTAATTAAAAAAAAACATACTAGTGTAGCTGTGTATAATATTATAAACGTATCGTTTTTAAATAAGGTTTAATAGACGTCCTGCTATTCAACATTGATTGTTAGGGTGTATATATATATATATATATATATATATATATATATATATATATATAGCTAAGTCAGTTTTGATGAAATGTATGGTCTGATGAAGCATCTTTGATGAGAAAGCTCTAACCAAATTAAATAGTTTTATAGTTCCTGCTGTGTTTCTCCTTCTTTCTCATTTTTAATGAAGTTTTGTTGTTAGAAAAAGAGGAGTTTATCTGCAGTGGCTGCATTTGTGACTTTTATTTTTCATAAATCTGTTGTATTAATGAGCGCAAACTTTTATTTGAAGTGTCTGACAGTTTTTCTTATGCAAGTATTTTTTCTTAAATTTCTCTATTAATCTTTTTGTATTATCTTGTGTCTGGAAATTCTGGACTTTTTACATAATAGTAACAATACATAATTTCTTTCTTATCTTTTATAGTCCACTCTATTGTCTTTATGTCCCTTTTTTGGCTTAACAGTTTTTATGATTTTTGTGGGTTACTTCTTCCTTCTACAGTGGGGGGGGGGGGCTTCCTCCCCCGAGCCTGGCCTATCCCCATTGCAGGAATGTTTCCGTGTCTTGAGGATTCTATAATGTCATTCTTTTCTAGTCCTGGCACAAGTGTATCTACCAGGATTTGGCAGGTTTTCATCCTGGGTCTTGTGCACCCAGCTATCTTTTTTATTTTTCAACGTACTTCTGTCCATGATATAGGCTATATAAAATTAAGTCTGTATATCAGTACCATCTGGTGAGATTTTGTAAAAAATGGGTTCTACCTCATGAAGATATCCACCAAGACTTGAGGATGAATTCAGTTCCAGCAATACTGCACTCCTTTGCTTGTTGATTTAACATCTTTCCATTTGGATCCAAAACATCTCTCCATTCGGACTTCCTAAGTGAGGAGAACTCTGGTAAAAAAAGACTGCAACTGCTAAAATCCCAAAGGGACATAGTATTTGTCATACAAAGTGAATAACTAGAGGGGCATGTTCTGAATCATCAATGCAGACTTCAGTCATATCTGTTTATGTCTTTCTTTTTTTATAATAATTTTATTATACAGTATTGTGATGAGAACATTGCCATCCTCTCCCCCATCTCAAAAATTCTTGAAAAATGTATTCACCTTCAACTTTTATCCTACAACCTCTTACTCCTACACAACATGGATTTAGATCTGTTCGTAGTACCACCACAGCCCTTCTATCCTTTCTTGAAAATATCAACAGCCCAGTGATTTGGGTAATTTTGTATCTGTTTTTCTCTTAGACCTTTCTAAGGCCTTTCATACAATATCCCACAACCTACATCTCTCAAAGCTCTCCCTTTTTAATCTCTCTCCCTCCTCTTTGAATTGTTTTTCCAGTTATCTCTCTGACAGACATCAAGCCACTAAATGGAATAATTCCTCCTCCCCCTAGCTTAACACCCTGACTGGCATTCCCCAAGGATCTATCCTGGGCCCACTTTTATTCAATGTCTTCATAAATTAATTTCACCAATGCATCCCCAGTGCTAAACTTGTGCAATATGCAGATGATTCAACCATTTTTTGCAATGCAGAATCCCTTCCTAAACTCATATAGATAACACAATCCACTTTCAGTAGCACAGAAAATTGGATGCAAAATAATCACTTAGCTCTTAATGCATCCAAAACTAAAATCATGGTATTTTCTCCTTCTAAAAATACCAAAATAGGCACAATTGCCTTCTCTATAGTTAGCCATAATAAAACTCCCATCGAAATAGTCTCCCAAACTAAGTTTCTAGGTGTCTTTATCGATGATCAGTTAAAATTTGACTTTCATATCCAAACCTACATTAAGAAAACCCTTCAGAAACTAGGAATGCTTTACTGGCACAATCGCTACCTCACGTCTTCAACTAAGCTTACTCTCTCTACCACTTATTTCCTTCCCTCCCTTATGTAAGGAGCTCCTCTCCTTACCAACCTGTAAGCAATCCTTTAAACAAAACTAGCATCCTGTTACAATAAAATCACCAAATTTGCCACCAGCTCAAAATCCTCTTCCCACCACTATGACTCCTTATACTCACTTAATTGGCTAGAACTACCCATCTATTCTACATTCAACTCTCCACTGCCCATAAACTCATTTTCAGACTTTTCTATGCCCCTCCCTATCCTTGGTCCTTACTATGCATCTTCCTGACCGACCCTCTGATCTAATAATCAAAACCTTCTTGAAGTACACAAACCTTCATATACCCCTAGTCAACTCCTTCTATCATTCTCGCTTGCATGAAAATGGAATGCACTTCCTCCCCACATCTGCATTACACAGAATCTTTCCTCCTTTAAGGCCTTGCTCCATTCTTAACTCTCCACTACCTGGGAGTGCTCCCGCTCCCACCCACCCTAATCTTCCTCTCACTACTCTTACTCCTTATGCCTTACCCTAGCTCAGGTATGCATTCTGCCTGACACATAACATAAAATGTATTCCCTGTATTAAGGGTTCTATACTACTGATGTAACATAACTCTATTGTATTATGTAATTTTTTGACTACTCCTTGTTTGATTCTAGAACATTCTGCATTAACACTTAATATTTTTTATCATATGTACATACGATTGAGCTACTACTGTACTTTTTCTTATTATTACTTTTGTTGATTTTTTTTGTACATATTTAATGTGGAGCTTTTCTCCCCTGGCCTCCATTGAAAAAGGGATCATCTTGGCCCAGTGGACTTTCCTGGTTAACAAAATGCAAATAAATAAATTTATGTAAAGTTTGTTAAATGGGGAAGAGTACTAATAATAAATTACCAACTTCAGTCTCAGTCAGAAAAAACATTAAAGCTTGACAATTACAGAGATATTAATTCACGTAACGCTTGCAGTAGTGCACAAACGACTAACCGATTCGTACCAGGAATAATTCTTTATTCAAACATTAAGCATTTTCGTTCCCTTTAGAATAAAATAATAACATAATGACCAGACACATTTTACATATAAGTAGAATTGAGTAACAACATGTGCATGACCTAACTATAACATGAGAACTAAGGAGCATATGGAATGGTCAGCATGAATATTGCACAGTGTGATTTATATTGCACTTCACAGAGTCTTACAGTAAGGTAAGGTGTGAACCAACATTAAATATACACATCAGTAAGTTATTGCACATGAAAAAACTTAATACTTATAGTGCAACAAAGCCTGGATATATAAGGATCTGTACAGTCAGATAAGTAGCATAACTATGTGGTAGGAGGGGAAGTATGCATTGACGGCCTCCTGGGTCATTTCCCCCCTACCCTTACAACTCGCCTAAGAGCCTTGCGATCAGCGGTGTTGTAGCCCCCATACCAGACAGCGATGTTATTGGTATGGGCGCTTTCAATGGTACCGCTGTAAACAGTTTGGAAGATGGACTTTGATAGTTTTGCCTTCCTAAGTTCCCTTAGTAAGTCCAATCATTGATGAGCTTTTTTGACTGTGTAAGATACATGGACTGACCAGAACAGGTCCTCAGTGATATGTACTCCCAGAACATTTGTACTTTTGACCCCTTCCACTGTGATCCCTTTCATCTCTAGAGGTTGGTGTGGCTCTTGAGAGTTTTTGAAATCCACAATCAATTCCTTAGTGTTGCTGACATTCAGTGCTAAGTTGTTTTTGTCACACCAGCCCAACAGATGTTCAATCTCATTTCTGTAGGCCATATATGTTTTGTATATATACATATATATATATATATATATATATATATATATATATATATGTGTGTGTGTGTATATGGATTTCTATTATATCATCGAGTTTTCAGAACCTCAAAATTCATATAGTCGAGACTATATGATCGAGTTTCCAAAAACTCGAAATTAAAAAAAAAAAGAACAAATCTACATTTTTGGAGGAGGAACAACCCCTCCACTGCCCCACCATGTAGGGAGTGGTGTCCAACATACCCCCTGGAAATTATATATACCAACTCCGAGATTACACATTTGTAAATCCCAGTTCAGTGGTAATTGGAGATATGACCCTTTTCCCCACTGTACTGCGACCTTGGAGTTGGTGTACATAATTTGTAGGGAAGGTGTGAGTGTGCAGGTGGGCTTGCCCCCCTTGAAAAAATGTAGATTTTTTTACTTTTGAGTTTTTGGAAACTCAATCATATGGTCTCGACCATATGAATTTCGAGTTTCCAAAAATTTGATGATAACAGTATAAATCTCTCTCTCTCTCTCTCTATATATATATATATATATATATATATATATATATATAGGGTCTCTATTAGATGAACGAAATATCAAGATCTTGAACAGCTTAAAAGTAAACAATGACGTTCTTCGAGATAGCTATTGTGAGATCGAGGTACAGTGAAGATCTGAAAATTTGCCCTTTCCTCACTGTAGTGCGATCTCGGAGTTGGTATATATAATTAGCAGGGGGTGCAGCCCCCACACAATAACAATTTCGAAGAATGGCATTTTTGACTTTTTAGCCATTCGAGATCTTGAATTTTCATTCATGTAATAGGGACCATATATATATATATATGTGTGTGTGTGTGTGTGTGTGTGTGTGTGTGTGTGTGTGTGTGTATATATATATATATATATATATATATATATATATATATATATATGTGTGTGTGTATATTTATATATATATATATATATATATATATATATATATATATATATTTAAGTCAAGGAGTTGTTCTGATGAACAAGAGAATTTTCCAGTAGTCATTTCCAGTTAACCCTGAAAGATCAGGCAGCTTATAATAATTGGTCATCCTTTGGTTTACTACACTGTAAAATAAAAGTCAGTTTGTGCATTTGCTTGTATACATTTCCAATAATTTTTGGTTAGATATATGTAATAAATGTAAATACATATGGATTAAGGACATCAAGCTCTTATTTGCTCATACATTTATTTTATAAAGTGATTCATTTATATTTCCATAAGAAAGTAAGGGATGTACCCCTGAGTGCTGGGAGTAATGCTATTTTTGTCAGCATAACTAAATATCCATATTTTATGGGTTTTGTGCTTTATTAAATCAGCAAGTACAGCCTCTTTTTATTATTATTTTTTAAATGTATGTGCTGTACTGTGGGAGTATTGAAATCATGACACACAGATAAGCACTTCTTTGTTCTAGTCACCGCACTTGTTACTCTGAAGTAGCAAACCTGTTATGCAAAGATGTGGAATGTGCAGATTTTGCAAGCATATGGACATATGTAAGAAATTTGAAAAAAAAGAATAAGGCATTTACATCTAAGCTGAAATTTACATGTAACTCAAGATTTGTTGTTTATTTAGCTCAGTTCCAACTTTGCCTAGCTTTCTATGTAGGAAAGACAGAGCGTAGGCTCCGTGAATGGGTCTATGAGCATTTACATGCAAGTGAGAAATGTAAACAAGACAATGCTTTGGCTAAACATTGTGTAATGTTAAGTGGTCATACCTTTACCTTCAGGGTAATTGACTAAATACTAATGGATAATAGAAGTGGGCCAGTTGGTTTATGGCTAGAAGAACTGGAGTTGTACTGGCAACTTTTATTAAACACATTTAACTACCGAGGCTTAAATGAAGCATGTAATATTACATGCTTACTGAAACTGAAGAGCCTGGAGAGATAACATTTATGTAAAAATTGAAGGTAATATATGTATGTATAGTATATATTACACACATATATATTTTTATTTAAAGTTATTAGGAATTTAATTTTTGTCTATCAGTTTTTATTTCCTGTTTTTATATTTAGATTTACTTTTATACTTCTTGAATTCTGGGTTATTGGTTAGTAAATGTGGAGTTAGTAGACTAATATATCTTTAACTTTGTGTTCCTAGGCTATACTAAGAACGTGTTGATTGGTTCTTACAATCATGTGATTGCCTTTTAAACTTGTGTATTTGGATGTCTCTTAATACTTGTTTTCTATCTGAAGAAGTTTGTAGATCCTGCAAACGAAAAGCACTTAATAATAAATTGCTTCATAATAAATTGCTTCAACTCACTGCAAGGACTTCTCCATTTTTTTTGTCTTTCCAGTTTGTTTTTGTGATATTTTTTAAACCCGCTAATATGTTTATTTACTTGCAGCCATCACTGATGTCATGTAATCTGCGCAGATACCTTGTCATCTTGTTACAAGAAGTGGATTCAGGCTAACATGTTGAAAGTAATTTCTGCAAGTCCCAACCCTCTGAAATGATTGAGTTGAAAAACGCTTTTAACTAACAAAGCTTTTTTGTTTTGATTTTTTTGTGGGGCAAGCCCACTGTGCCCTTAACTTGGGGGGGGATCCTTCAAACCTCCTAACATATATATATATATATATATATATATATATATATACATACTAACTGCACAATTGCACAACAGTGGAGAAAGGAAAAGCCAGTTTTCATCTAATGATGGTTTTAAGTGAAGTCATATTGGTTGTTTGGGAGCAGCAGAAATTGAAAACAAGCACTCAAGGTTGTATAAGTAGAAACTGCACCATAAGCAAGTATGTACAATTCTGTTGAGTAGCTTTTAAGATAAAGACTTCTTGTTTTGCCAAAATACTTTACTGTGATTTGTAAAACGTTATTATATTTCTTCCATTGCATCATTCTTGGGATGAAACATTGCTGGACAGAATAAACACACAAAAATGCATTCTGCAAACCTTATTATCTTCCTTTTGTGTTGTAACAAAATACAGAACAAGAAAAGGTCTGCAGAGCTACGAATGAACCCAAATACCCTCAATACAGGAAAGCTGGTTGGAAAAATGCCCACAAGTTACAGTGAAAAACAATTCCATAAGCCATAGAATAATGCCAACACTGTTGAAATAAAGAAACATATGAGCTTCAAAGCTGAAATGTGCCTTTCTATGGATCTAGTGTGATAAAAACAGTATTAAGTTAAAGGTGCCTTAAGTAACACAGCTCAAGTTAATAACGACAAATGAGAATAAAATTCCACGTAAATAATTTAATACTACATCAAACGGAAGCAACCTTGCTTAATGACTTAGACTTGTTATACTCACTGGTCAATAACTGTTTGAAATCTGTAATTTAGCTCTGCTTTTATTTATACTGATTTTTATGTCAGAATTGAAGGTATGTATGCTTTAACCTGAATGCTCAACTGGAATTGTGAAAAACAGTTGTAGTACTACTCTGTTGCTTATGGAATTGTAACCAAAGTATGGCTGAATAATTTGGATTCAGACTGTAAATCTATGTGCACATCTTATTTACAAAGCTTGTAGTTTACAGAGAACATGTTACAAAATGACTTGAAATCACATGTTTACAGTGTGTCATGAAATGATAAATGCAGTGGCTTAAGTTTTGTTAAAAGTGGACTAAATTTCAAGAAACTCCTAGAGCTTTCCTTGCTTGCAGGGCCCTGGTTCATGGGGAGAAGCTGTAGTATCTTGGTACGTAGAAGCAGAAGATGGAGGAGGAGCACAAGGACATGGCTGATGTCCTGTGACTGACCACACACACACACACACACACACACACACACACACACACACACACACACACACACACACACACGCACACACAGGCATGCACACACAGGCACGTACACAAAGAAACATGCACACACACACACACACACACGCACGCGTGAGCGCACACAGGCATGCACATACAGGCACGTACACACAGAAACATGCGCACACACACACACACAGCACGCACACACACACGCACACACAGGCAAACACACACACATGCAAACACACACACATGTGCATGCATACACACAGGCATGCACACACAGGCACGTGCACACAGAAACATGCGCACACACGCACACACACACATAGGGTTGCCACCTTTTCAAATGCCCAAAGTGGGACATGTTCTGTAGAAATGTCAGATTTTCCAGGACAAAACATACCTACAGCCATGCATAGTACAGAACTTTACTTTTTTGCACAAATAAAAGCTTATTCTAGTAACATTTGAATTGCTTATGCTACTTCACATAACATATAGAAGTTTCATATATAAAATAACTGTTTTATGCAAATATTAAAGAAATCTTAGAAAATATTTTTGTCCTGAAATCTCAGGACATTTGCTATTTTTTGATTTTTTTCACAGGACTCAACTGCCTAAAGAGGGACTGTCCCTTGCAAAGTGGGACAGGTGGTAACCCTACACACACACGCACACACAGGCAAGCACACACACATGCACACACACACACACACACACACACACACACACACACACACACACACACACACACGCGCACACACACACACACACACACACACACACACACACACACACACACACACACACACACACACACACACAGGCACGCACACACACATGCACACACACAGACACACACACCCACCAATACATATGTGTGCACAAAGTGGATTGAATTTCAAGATACCCCTAGAACTTTCCTTGCTTGCAGGGCCCTGGTTCATGGGGAGAAGCTGTAGTTTCTTGGTACGTAGAAGCAGAAGACAGAGGAGGAGCACAAGGACATGGCTGATGTTCTGTGACTGACCACATACACACACACATGCACACGCACACGCACACACACTCACACACACACATCCAAAACCTTAGCAATTCTCCTTACTTTGTGGTACAGGCACAGTTGATATGTTTTAAGTAGTGGGGTCTTGCGGTTAAGGGATGAACCTCCCCTCTGGGCAAAAAGCTTTACTGATGTAAACATAAGTTTTGGAATTTGCTAGTCTTTACTTGCGTATCATTTATATGAAGAGTTGCAATTTGCAAAGTTCAATCTTGTAGTAATGATAGGAAGCTGTTTATAAATATCAGACTGACTTCATTAAGCACACATACAAAGCAAATAATAAGGGAATTCTTTTCACATTTTTATGTCAGACATCAAAATTTTAAGTGCTTTCAGATTTCAATTATATAAATACCGAAAAATCACCACAGAAGGTACAATGATCAGACATTTTCTAATACTTTGAGTGATAGTTTCCTGTTTGAATTTGTTACAGGCACACTGTTTAAATTCATCACCAGTGCTTATGAACAGAATAGCTCTGAATATCTGAGCATTAAAAATCATAGCATTTGCCTTTAAAAATCATAGCAGAGGGTCAGAAAAAAAAGATCACTTTTTTTTATTTTGCATAACAAAATATTTTTCATATGCTAGATCTAATATAATGACCAATAAGAAATCTTTGTATAGGCTTTGTTCAGTTATCTAATAGTGTATGTTCCATTAAACAGATCTAACTTTACCCTTATACAGGACTAACTTTATAAAGAACTCGGTAAAGCTGGGGGGAGCAAACCTGAATCAGGGTACAAATTGTAAAACTGTTTGCCTAAGTCATAGCAGTTGAGGGGTATGTTGAACGAGGTTTCATATGATTTGGCTGACAAACTGCCTAGCAATATGAAAAAGTGATCAGTCTAACTCTATTCCATCATATTCATATTCCATGGTCACATAGTCACTGCATGAGCATTCGCTGTTCTCAGAAGTCCTTCCACCTTCCTACACTTCCTTTATTTTTCACATACCAGACACCTACTTTCACTAATTTTGAGTTCATCATCAGCGATAACCAACTTCATGATTGGCACCCTCGTGGTGTAAACATCACAGCCTGCTACCAGACTGAAAGTGTGCAAATTAGCACATAAATAGTAATGCATGCATTTATAATCAGTCAAACCACCTTGAGATAGTGGAGAATGTAAGTCTTTGTCAGCTGCAGGAACTCTAGTATCTCCTAAAAATGAGATGCATTAGTCAATCTGTTGAGACTTAATGTATTAGTGACCACACCACTAGTGTCCTGTACAGCAGTATTTTGACTAGATGAAATACTTGTCTAAAAGTCTCTTACTAAATCATTTTATTATGTTTTGCTGATATCTATAGCCACCTGTATGGTGTAGAGGGGTAAAGGCCTAATTATGATGTCCTGTGCTGGATTACTGCCTTATGTACTGGAGGTGCGTGCTGCAGAAACAGAATAGTGGCAAGATGGTGCCTCCTTGCCTGTCTTGGGAGGACAGGGGTTGTGAATGGCACAGGACCAGAGTGTGTTCTCCACTTAAAATCTCTGGTAGAAACTGTGGATTACTGGAAGTATTTCCTTTCAATGGAGCGAAACTGACTGAGGGGATATCTCTAGCAGAAGTGGATGACATGCCGTCTGTAGAAAACCCTTGAATGCTGACCCCTTTTGCCTCAGTGAGCATGTGCCTGTTTCTCAAGTAGCGACTAAGGCCTGATGAAACGATTAAGAAGAAATCTACTTATTCCTAATGAATGATGTCACTGCTTCTGCCATGTGACCGCTCAGAACAGTGAAGAGAAGGAAACGGAGGTAATCCAATGGCTCAAGTGAAGTCTGGTATCCCAACTTCAGGGTGACAGGACTAACAAGAAACAGAGTATAAAGGATTAGTCCAGGTAAAGTCACTTTAGCTTCAGATCTCGGAGGCTATCTCTCTGTTACCCTCCCTGTGGGAATAATAAAGACACCTTGTTGCAGTTTCCAATAGTTTATTCAGTAAAGCAGGTAGACGGACAAGTGTTAAGTGATTTTATCTGGATTAAACAACAAAGAGTAGGGAGATCTCCACTGTAAACAAAAGGTCCAACAGGACATGCAAGAGGGAAGTTTCATGCTTATGGGGATCAGGAGAAAACATAATAGCAGGTATCAGGCAGATACAGTGGATATAAAAAGTGTACACACCCCTGTTAAAATGCCAGGTTTTTGTGATATAAAAAAACGAGACCACAATAAATCATTTCAAAACTTTTCCCACCTTTAATGTGACCTATAACCTGTACAATTCAATTGATAAACAAATCTGCTAGGGGAAAAAATATAAAAAATAAAAAATGTACAATAAGCTGGTTGCATAAGTGTGCACACCCTTAAACTAATACTTTGTTGAAGCACCTTTTGATTTAATTACAACATTCAGTTTTCTTGGGTAGGAGTCTATCAGCATGGCACATCTTGACTTGGCAATATTTGCCCACTCTTTTTTGCAAAAGTGCTCCAAATCTGTCAGATTGCAAGGGCATCTCTTGTGCACAGCCCTTTTCAGGTCACCCCACAGATTTTCTATTGAATTTAGGTCTGGGCTGTGGCTGGGCCATTCCAAAACTTTAATTTTCTTCTGGTGAGTCATTCCTTTGTTGATTTGGATGTATGCTTAGGGTCATTGTCGTGTTGAAAGGTGAAATTCCTTTTTATCTTCAGCTTTCTAGCAGATGCCTGAAGGTTTTGGGCCAAAAGTGACTGGTATTTGGAACTGTTCATAATTCATTCCACCTTCACTAAAGCCTCAGTTTTAGCCGAAAAAAAGCAACCTAAAAGCATGATACTGCCACCACCATGCTTCACCTTGGGGATGGTGTTCTTTTGGTGATGCAAAGTGTTTTTTGTGCCAAACATACCTTTTGGAATTGCGACCATAAACTTCAACCTTGGTCTCATCAGACCATACCACATTTTCACACATGCTTTTGGGAGACTTGATGTATTATTTTGCAAATTTTAGCTGGGCCTGGATGTTTTTCTGTGTAAGAAAAGGCTTCCGTCTTGCAACCCTACCCCATAGTCCAGACGTATGGAGAATACGGGAGATTGTTGTCACTTGTAGTACACAACCAGTACTTGTCAGAAATTCCTGCAGCTCCTTCAGTGTTGTTATAGGTCTCTTGGCAGCCTCCCTGACTAGTTTTTGTCTTGTCTTTTCATCAGTTTTGGAGGGACATCCAGTTCTTTGCACCGTCACTGTTGTTCCATATTTTCTCCACTTTTTGATGACTGTCTTAACCGTGTTTCATGGTGTATCCAATACTGTGGAAATGTTTTTGTACCCTTCTCCTGATTGATTGATACCTTTCAACAATGAGATCCCTTTGATGCTTTGTAAGCTCCCTGCGAACCATGGCTTTTGCTGTAGCAGGCAACTGAGTAAATGACAGGAAAATCCTACTAGGACAGCTGAACTTTATTTGGGGTTAATCAAAGTCTCTTTAATTGATGGCAGGTGTGTACCCAAGAAGACCGAATGCTGTAATTAAATCAAAAGTTTCTTCAACAAAGTATTAATTTAAGGGTGTGCACACTTATGCAACCAGCGTATTGTACTTTTTACATTTTTTTATATTTTTTCCCCTAACAGATTTGTTTAGCAATTGAATTGTACAGGTTATGGGTCACATTAATGGTGGGAAAAGTTTTGAATTGATTTATTGTGGTCTCATTTTTTTATATCACAAAAACCTGGCATTTTAACAGACGTGTACACTTTTTATAGCCACTGTATATGTATTTAACCTCTTCTTTTCAGTCTGTTCAGTGACCCCTGAATTAGAGGAGTTATTAATGCTGTAGGAATCTTAAACTTGGATTGACCATCATAGAATGTAAGGTCATAGCTTACCTTGATGAAACATTATTCTTCATATCAAATTCATATAAAACCATTCTAGAACTATTATACTTAATTTATAGTTTTGCTGAGTCTAATGTTTCAGATAAAATTTAGAAACGAGTATTTGTTTTGACCTTAGCAGCAGAGATAATATGGAATTTTTAACAAACGTGAAGTAAGCAACAACATTTAAAGATTGCTTTGGGTTGTAAACCATGCATCACTGAAGGAAATAGTTTGTGACATTAGGGAGTTAAGGAAAGGTATTTAACTTGATAAAATGAGCAACTGGCAACACATTTTATGGATAACAACTGAAATAGTTAAAATAAATAAATATTCTTGCAGGGATATGAAAGATATATTACAAAAGATTTTTGAGACTCTGGACGAATAGTTTATTATCTCTTTTCTTTAACTTTCTTATTTTATGTATGATTACAGTGTCAGTTTATCTTTAAACGTCTTTACAGACTCTGTTTTTGAAGTAATAATTGAAGTACCTGCTGTTTCTTCCATTTATCAAGCAGTAACGTGAAAATGCATCGCTCTGTGATTATCTTACATTTGGTGTACGCCACAAACCTTTGCATGGTCATTATGGACTGAAATTAAAATATCAGCTTTTAACTACAAAGAGAAGGCTTTATTAATGTAAGTTTTGTAGCAGATTCTTTTAAAAGTCCTAAATTAATTGAACTAGAAATAGGACTAATCTCCATTCTGAAACATTTGCATCTCTCTGATATGATTACAGTACACAGAATGAAACCCTATTTAACAAGGTAAATGGATAAAAAAATATTCTTTGCATTGTTAATATCTTAGGTATGCTAACAAAAAAATGCAAGACTGAAGGCCCCTACAAGACTGCTTAAATAATTGAGAGTTGAGGATGTCATCAACATTAGAAAATATTGACCTGTGAGAATACGTATGAAGAAGGCAGGGTAAATACTGTAAGATGTGCAGGCTGTAAAGGTGGCATCATTTCACAGGTCATGCCAGTGTTATAACACATGTGTATTATCCCAATAACACAGAACTGGGCCCACACATAGTGTTAAACATTCATAGTTTAATAGATTATTAGGTTGTGATTTATGAATAGTGACATTGTTCAAGAAAGAGTTAGTATGCCACATGATGCAGGGAGGTATGGCTGATATAGCAAAGATTCATCATGCAGAGAGGTATGGCTGATATAGGGAAGTTCCTGCCACTCACCTGATGCCAAGGAGAATGCAGAAGGAGGCCGCACTTAGGAAACAGTGGACAAATGTGCAAAGAGACACATTCCGTACTAATGGTCTCACACACTACTCAGTGTCCACAGACTGTATGACTGCATATACTGCTTCTGTTTCCTGATGTACAGAGAATACACCTGGAAATCAGCCAGGGATGCATTATTCATGCATCCTCTATGAACTAGGGTACCTCCATGGGGGGGGGGGGTTACCCTCAGTTGATCACTGTGCATCTCACAGGTATCTTCCCCATTCCTGTGCACTGACTGCTGTCACAGATAGCTGGTGTGCTGCTTACTAGTTGTTTGGGACATATCCCGTCATGAGCTAAGCCTTCTAACTTTTAGAAGGACAGATATTCGCAGATGCACATATTTAGTTTGGTCGAATCAGGTCTGTTATATGAGGCAGGGCAAGGATGTAAACAACTTTCATCCATGTAATGGATAGTGAAGATTCCTATCAAATGGGAACAGGATGTATCAAATCCTATTGCCTTATGTTCTAATTACAACATAAAGGATTTTGGTACAGCTACAGCCCCGGCAGTCACAGCAGAATGTGCAGATGACAGCCACTGATACTGTGCTGCCGTTTACTAAATGAGACAGTGACCTGGTAGTTCTGGTATGGTGATATGATACTCAAGTAACCTAATGGGTCTTCCTTTCTTCCCAGAATGCCACATCTGTGTAGCTTTTCTACATTATCTGGCAGCAGCTTTAGGGAAGAAGTGAGCTGATTAGCAGATGGTTTGCCCAAATTTAGGTTTGTGGCAAATTTCTGAGGAAAAGCAATGTCAGGCTCAGATGAAGCCCGCCTATGTTTTTAAAGCATATTTGGAGCATGCCTGAGCAGTTGCAGAAAGGAATTCCAACCACAAAGAAGTAGTAAAGTTGTGTCCATATCTCTGGATATGGCCTTATACGGGAGGTTTTAGTCTTGTGGCATCCTGAAATAGAACAGATGCACTTCACAGAGCAGTGGTAGATTTTCACTATGACAATACTGTA